>NW_027249441.1:0-185971 GCF_030848795.1 Temnothorax nylanderi
ATAATATACCTTAACAAAATTATTATTATAGCACGAAATTGCGTTACCAAATTCAATCCAAGTGATATTATTACCTTAACAAAATTTTTTATATAACAAAAGTGCGTTACCAAAACTCAATCCAAGTGATACGTACCAATAACCTAAGTGGTAGAGCCTTATTTCTCCTTAACAAAATTATATCACAAATAATGCGTACCTAACTCAACCTAAGTGATATGTTATTTCAAAAAAATATATGAAATCTTTAAATTACGCCAACTAAAAAGAGAATATATATATTGCTTTGAAAATAATGTAGTGCAACTACTCTTAAAAAATAAAACAAAATTGTGTTACCCTAACTCAACCCAAGTGGTATGTATCTTTGTATTCTGAGGATCTTTCTATCAAACCAAGTGGTAGTAGTTTTAATTCTCCTTGATAAAATTATAATATTACAAAGAATCATTTATCATTTTAATCACAAAGAATTAATAGAGGTAACATTATAAAATAAAAATATTTAATTAAAATAAAAAATAAATTTTTCTTGTAAAAACTTGGCGCTGCTTTTTTAAGGTTAATCCGACAAACTTGCATAGGTGCATAAGCATATGCATAAAGAGATGGATGGTCTATTTCCTTTTGCACATATATATAACCAATCAATTTCTTACGCTTATGTTTATGCGCGATGCAAATTTGTCTGGATAGACTTAACCCTTAAATGCCACCGGGGTCCAGCGGACCCCAGACCCTTTAGATCGATATATTTTCAAATGTTCCCCCCAAAATGGAGCTCATGTTCCCATTGATGATAGTTGAGTGATTGCTACCCATTTGTACACTTAGCAGTACTCAGTTTACTTAATTTTTTATACTATGTTGAAATTGAAATTTTAACAATATAAGCATTTTATGCTCTTTTCTAAGCCTTGAACAACATTGAAAATAATTTTCAAACTAAATATCAAAAAATCAATGAGTAAGGAACATTTTTCATGCTGGGGTCTTTTAGACCCCATGTGTCATTTACGAGATTCTTGAGATGTGTGGCAGTCAAGGGTTTAAAAAAGCAGCGCCAAGTTTTTTACAAGAAAAATTTTATTTTATTTTAATTAAATATTTTTATTTTATAATGTTCTCTTTAATTCTTTGTGATTAAATGATTAAAGATTCTTTGTAATATTATATTTTATCAGGAGAATTAAAACTACTACCACTGGTTTGATAGAAAGATCCTCAGGAATACAAAGATACATACCACTTGGGTTGAGTTAGGTAACACAATTTTGTTTTATTTTTTAAGAGTAGTTGCACTACAATTATTTTCAAAGCAATATATATATTCTCTTTGTAGTTGGCGTAATTTAAAGATTTCATATATTTTTTGAAATAAACTATCACTTAGGTTGAGTTAGGTACGCAATTTTGTGATATAATTTTGTTAAGGAGAAATAAGGCTACTACCACTTAGGTTATTGGTACGTATCACTTGGATTGAGTTGGTAACGCAATTTGTGATATAATAATAATTTGTTAGGTATATATATATCACTTGGATTGAATTTGGTAACGCAATTTCGTGATAATAATAATTTTGTTAAGTATATATATATTATATATAATATATAATTCTCTTTTGTAATTGGCGCAGTATTAAAAGATTTCATTTTTTTTTTAAATAGATACCACTTGTTATTAGGTTTTTTCGAGGTAGATATCACTTGGATTGAATAAAGTAACAATTTTGTAATTTAATAATTTTGTGAGACAATTTGTGAGACAATTTTTGTGAGATATATATCCTTGGATTGAATTGGTAACGCAATTTGTGATATAATAATTTTGTTAGGTATATATATAATATATTTTCTCTCTTGTAATTGGCGCAGTATTAAAAGATTTCACATATTTTTTTTTAAATAGATACCACTTGTATTTAGGTTTTTTCGAGGTAGATATCACTTGGATTGAATAAAGTAACAATTTTGTAATTTAATAATTGTGTGAGACAATTTTTGTGAGACAATTGTGAGACAATTTTTGTGAGACAATTTTGTGAGACAATTTTGTAAGACAATTTTGTGAGACAATTGTCAGACAATTTTTGTGAGACAATTTTGTGAGACAATTTGTGAGATATTTTTCGAAACGTGAGTTTATAATATATTAATTATTAGGCCAGTTGGGTCGAACAAAACGACTTTGTTTAATAATTTTGTTAAGAAAAATTAAAGCTACTATCACCTAGGTTAGAATAGATGTTATTTATTTTTGCATTTAAATTATGATACTACCACTTGTTTTTTTCCGAGGGTAAAAAACACGCGTTATGTACTTGGCGCCCTTTTTTACTTTTTTGAAAAAGGTAATATAGGTATACATGTGGGTGTGGGTGTGTGTGTAAAAAAATTATGCTATGTAAACAAAAATTATAACCCAAACAATACAAATGATATATGTACATACATGCCTATATAGCTGAAAATAATATAAATAAATTCACAGAAGTCTGTTTTTTTTTTTTATTGAATTACCGGATATTATATTAATATTTTTACTTTCGATGTTTGGTACAGGCCGAAGAATTTGCAGACAGGTTTTATTATCAATGGTAAATCGTCGGTGAACTTATCTGTAATCCAAGATTATCGCAAGCCTCTCCCTCTCCCTCTCCTTCTTCGACTACAGCGACTTCTCAAATTTCGTCATACCAGACTGCTACTCCGACAAGATTTACAGATCATCAGGAAGAGCCTGCGCGAATACATGAGACTGATTGTGAGCTCGAGACCGAACTGAACATATCGTAACATTCGATGACGTCGTTCGAATCATGGTATCCTACGATATGGGTTGGAGTAAAAGGGTGCCGGCCGAAGCTATGACAGCTTAAATGGTTTCGGAGCAATTATCGGGGTCAAGACAGGTCTAGTACTTGACTATGCTAGCTGCAATCGGAAATGCAAACGATGTGACATGGGACACGATCCGAGAAACCATGATTGTCGGAAGAATTTTTGGGGTTCTGCAAAAGCCATGGAACCTCACGTTGCTCAAAATCTTGTGAACAACAGCACAATTCTGAAATCCCAGAATGTTGAGGTCGGTGTTCTGATCGGCGACGACGACAGCTCAACGATTGCAGCTTGCCGAGCTACGAGTTCCCATCCTATAGTAAAATTCTCGGATACAAATCACGCTGCGGGTGGAGTCACAAAAAAATTGTATAAAATAGCAAATAAACGTAAACACAAAGAACTTACAAAAGATGGAATCGTGTATTTGCATCGTTGCTTTACGTACGCCATGACGACCAATAAAGGGAACAGTGCAGCTATGGCTCGGATATTCAGTGTATACCGTATCACGCTTTTAACAATCATAGCAAATGCGGCATGTGGTGTGGATTTGTCAAAGATCCAGAGAACTATGACCATACGATTATTCCAGGAGGTTTTCACGATAAGGAATTATTCGAAGCTTTGAAAGATTTTCGATCGTTTGGCGGCGAATGCTCATAAGTTTTCTGCCGGAGCTTCTAGCAACGTGAATGAGAGCCTGAACGCAAGTATGGCTAGCAAAGCTCCGAAGTCAAGATGTTATAGCCTCACCGCTTCTTCAGACTATCGTTTTGCCAGCACGATTGCACAGAAAAACGAAGGTGAGCATTTCATTGAAAACGTTTATAAATGCGGCCATGTCACCCGGAAAACACCGTTACAGATATGCGCAAAGAGTTCAGAGGACTGTAATTGAAAGGCGACGTCGAATACTGAGTCCAGAGTACAAAAAGAAACGATTAGCTTTAAAGAAGGCCAGAACGGCTCTGCGCCGCAGAAGGGAAGATCGAGAGGGTGTAACTTACCAAACAATTGTACTCTATTAGATGCACCTAATACGGAAATGAATAATAATGTCATAGATCATACGAATTTCGATCTAGAGTTTGACGACGAGCAATATCAATCTATAGTTTTCCTCGATCTGGAAACGTCAGGTCTCAGCAAAGACTGTGATATTCTGCAAATCGCAGCAAAATGTGGTAAATTAACATTTGCCACGTATATAAATCCAAAGAAGCCGATATCAGCAGCTGCCACCGAAGCAAATGGTCTCACTAATTGCCCAAGGAGTTTTAATGTATTACGGATTAACCGTCGACTCAGTGCCTCTCAGGCTTGCGATAAGCAATTTGCAGCAATGGTTGGCATCGCTCGGCAAACCGTGTTATATCGCTACCCATAATCTCAGCTTCGATGGACCGAGACTTTTCAATGCCATCGTTACTTGTTCCTTGCACGATGAGTTTCGAGATGTTGTCTGTGGATTTATAGACACTCTTACTGTGATTAGAAGGCTCACTGGTAGAAAACGCAAAGGCGAATGTACTATCGCTGGCTTAGCAGAATGGCAAAAAGTTTCGACCGCTGGTGCTCACAACGCAGAGAACGATGTAAATATACTTCTAAAAATTCTCCTATCAGCGAAATAACTCGTGAAAATCTTGTCGAAAGTGCAAAGTCGTGGGAAGAACAACAAACATATGGAGTAAGGGGGAATGCACCAGACGTTTTCTAAACGACTTGATCCCATTAAAAAATGTAGTTGGCGAAACTATCCGTAAAAAAATGGCCTGTGCCTCAATAAACGTTAACACTTTACAGAGTGTATTTCGCGAAACAGGGGCGGTGGTATTATCCAGCTTCTTAGTCATAAGTTGAATGGAAAGCCAATAGTAACTAGTCATAAGTCCTCGCTCGAAAAAATTAACAAATGGATACAAGATAGTTTAATCGAAGAAAAGTAAACTAGTCAGCATCCTCTTCGTTCAATACATATTTTTCACTATGTTTGCAAAAATGTGCAATATTGATATTTAAAGAATAGATAGATATTTATTTCTAATAACGTTACGTTACTGGTTTGTAAAAGTAGACTATTTATTGCAATTATTGATATTATTTCTACATGACCGTTACGTTACTTGGTTTTGTAAAAATAAAATATTTGTGTTGCAATTATTGATATTATTCTGCATGAACGTTACGTTACTTGGTTTGTTAAAACTACTAAATATTTGTTTGCAATTACAGATTTATGCATTTATCTTGTTTTTCTTTCTCTTCACTTGTTTCAAAATACTGGGATGTTTGATATTTCAAAAATCAAATCAGTACAGCTACTTATTCGTAGAAGGATATATATCGTAGACATTTCTAGCCAAAAGTGAAATTAGGTGAGAATTTCGTGTATTTTGCAATGGGATAAAAATCTGAATTGGTTAATAAATTATCAGAAACTGTTTTTTTGTCAGATTTTTTCATATTAAGATGTATTCCAATTTATCAATTAAATTTAACTCTACTTTTGGTTGTAATCGTTATAAGTAAAAATTTCTAAAATATCTATTTTGGTTATCAATATGTATTAATATATATAGAATATTCAATTATACATATATCATTTCTTTCTACAGTTTTGTCCCCCGTCCCCCACGCATATTAGTACGATTGCTACGATTTTCAGCCCGCGGCAATCTTCAAGTTACGTCGCATATACTATAGCATAGGGCGCGCAGTGCGATGTTGCCACGTCTTTAGGCGTCTTCCGCGTCAAACGCCACAATCTGCGAGAATGCTGCAGTTTTTACTTTTTTCTCAGAAACTAGTCAGTGAATCATCGTGAAATTTATAGAGAACCTGTGCCAATGTATCCTCTATACACCGTAATTTTTCCGAGATTTGTTCTCTATTTTTTCTTTACATTCTGAATGTATATGTTTGATAAACTGTCAATCTCCATAAGAACGCATACAAAATTAAAAAATTAATATCTTTTAAAACGATTCAGACAATCGATCTGAAATTTAACACAGGTTTTTAGGGACATATAAGTGCACAATCTCTGTAAATTTCAGCTTGATCCCTTTATTTTGACTGAGCGGACATACATCCTTAAATGGCTGCAAAATTTTTAATATACTACAAAAATAGCGTTAAGAGATCTATGACATCTTGGAATTTGTGCATATTTTTTTAATTACTTAACATTGATTAATGATATACGTAATAGAAAATATGTACAAACGTTCGGTCCTCTCAGACTAAGCAAGGTGATGTCTTTGTGAGTGTTGCTCATTTGTAACACTGTACAGCTAGGATCTTGAGAACCGCCGATCATCTTCTCAAATGAGTAGATAACAAAGTGCACCATAGATCTCCTTAATAGCAACAAGTTCATATATGAGTAATATTCATATTTGCGTAATCCTTGTCACGTTATTTCGGATTGATGCTATACGGTGCTTCATAGTTTCTGCCTGGGAGGTGCCGTCCTCCGCCGCTGTTGTTTTCAGCAGGCGGTTCTCGATCGCTGCCTTTGACGAACGAACTTTTAGCGCTATCTTTGTCATTTAAATAGATTTTACGTCATTTATGAGAGTGAGAGTGCATATAACAAACGCAAATAATTATTTTTATTCAGTGAATACAATATTCTTTAAAACACACATTATAGAGTGTGTCTAAATTATGTCAATAATGTAACCAAAAAAGGAACAACGATTTACATCATTTGCTAATAATAAAAGTCACAATTTGTAAATAAATAATTCTTGAAATTGTATACAGTAATCAGACTATGAAATTAAATTTCCTACTGCGTGATACGTCCAGAATATTTCTAGATTTGCACATGACATGTATAATGTCACTGTAGAACATTATATTTTGTAATGTTTCAGATCAACATGACATCATCAAGAATTATTACCTATTTCTGTATATACGTATTTTATTAATAGATTAATAATATCATAATGTTTTAAATATTATAATTTTAATATAACAATAACAGTTAAATATGAATAAGAAAAGTCTAATATGTGTATCATTTCCTATGAATAAAGAGTATTGCTGCGCATAATATACAGGGTGTCTCATAACTGGCGGCTGCGATTTCTAGGGCGGTAGATGCATGGTAGTGATAGGAGTAAAAATATCGTAATGAAAATAATTCGTAACGTTAAAAAAATGAAATATCGTAGTTATAATATTGCAGAATAAACGACTCAGCCACTTTTTGATAGTGGGAGTTGCCGAACTACGATATATTTTATTGCTCTCTCCCTTCCATTTTTAACGATACGAATTACTTTTATTAGTATATTTTGCTCGTGAATCACTCCTAGAAATCACATCCGCTCTGCATAATGCTATTTTGGAAATGTTATACGTATGCATCGTACGATGCATTTCTGATGAGTCATTTCAAAGAAAGTGCAGTTAAATAGAATGCGTTTATTTTAGTTAATATAGTCGGATAAAGTGTGTATTATTCGTATTTGCAGTATAAAATCCGGGTGTATAAGATTAATCTAAGCATTTATAGTTATACATCAGCGAGCAGGATGATAGTATACGTATTTTCCGATCGACGTGAACGGGATGCGACCCTACGTAATATTGTATTCGGATGCGGAGAGGATGAGAAGAGGTATATTCCCAGCCGCAGGCACGGATAGGATACGCTACATATTAATGCAGTTAGAGACGGACAGGATACGCATACGTATATGTATACTGGAGAGACGCACATGGTGCGTATACACAATTACAGCTACCAGTGGACAGAATATACCCAGTAAACAATTTGTCAGCAAATTGTAACCAAATTGACACCAAATACGCGCAAAACTTGTCGACAAATTCGGTGCGATCTGTGTCTGCAATACGCTTGTGTTTTGCTAGCAAAGCTTGTGTACATGACTTGACACCAAATTGACGCCAAATATCGAGCAAAACAGGGCAGCAAAAGTTCAACGGCAAATTTGCGCCATATTGTGAACAAGGCTTGCCAACAAAAGCGCGACAGCAAATTTGTGCCAAATTGCGAGCAAACCTTGACGAAAGAACTTGACGCCAAATTGACACCAAATACCGAGCAAATCTTGATGACACAGCTTGACGCCAAATTGCAGCAAGCCTTGTTACGTAGCCATTAATAAATACTAATATTTTTTTTTTTAGGAAAAATTAAAAGCATTAAATTATAAAAAAGCATATAATTTGTTATTGATTTACAATAAATTATTTTATACATATGTTACATATGTTAAAAGAAATCTTTATATTTATAAAACATTATAAGACATTTATAAAATCTAACGGTGGCAATAAAGTAATTAATTATATATTAATTACAGTAAATGTTATACAATGTGAATTTACTGACATATGCAAACATTTAACTTTGTCAACAGCACATACAATATTTGTAAACACTCGAGAATCTTATATAATGCCTGGAACACATACTCCGTGCGCAGATAATGCATTGGCCGGTATAAGAAGGATTTATAGAATCTTACTGAAAACACGAGTATAATTTCTATGAAAATGCATCTAAAACAATATTCTTATAAGCCTAATACTACTAACTTTCCTTTCTTTAATCATACAATAATAACTACCGTGCATATTTAAACAACTAATTCAAACTTGAAACACGATTTATTATTGCAAGAATGCAAAATTGAAATAAACAAATGTTCACAATGTGCATAGTTCGTCGATTACGATGGAATAATGCAGTACTGTTGTCAGAAAGAAATAACAAAAGAATAATATACATCATTTAGGTGCAAGCAACCGAAGTGAATTTTGTAGTGTTTGATGTAATAGAAATTAATATACAGCAGAAAAAAAACTGTTCAAACAAACTTTTAAACCGTTTTAAACAAAACTTTTAAACTATTCAAACAAAACTTTAAACTTTTACAGATCAAGAGACACGGTAGTGTCTCGCGCCAAGTACACGCGGAGCGAGACCGACCGTGACTCTTTTACGCGACGCGACGATTTGCGAGTACTCGAGATGTTGAGATCTCGATAACGAGTGAACGGATCAAGTTCTAAGTAGGCTTGATCGATAGCTTGGGGTCGAATTAGGGGGGGGGTTTCTCTTATAATATTTCCGCTACGTGCCCTACGAGCGGAGATATTGCGACGCAAAGTCCAAATGTGAAAATTTATTTTTAAGATACGTCGTCGTCTACGTCGACCGTCTCTCATGCCATGCCATCATTTCATTGGCTGGAGTCGCGTCACTTTCACTTTTTCGACACCAGGGCGGTGCTAGTATCGCCAGTTTCGATATGCACATATGTATACGTGTGTGTACTGCGCGCAGTGCAGATAGTGCGCTCAGCGCGCTGTCACACAGTCAGTTACCTATAACACGGTAGTGTCCCACGTCAAATACGCGCGGAGCGAGACCGATCGTGACTCTTTACGCGACGCGACGTTAATATTTTTTCTGATTCAAGGTAATTGTTTTATTTACATGTAATTATCCTATTATTATACGACGCGAAGCGAAACCGCACCGTGACTCTTTTACGCGACTAAGTGCATGTGACAGGAATTATAATAGTTTACGTTTACGTGAGTATTTACTTCTGTAGTAACTTATACAAACGATATCTCATCGTAGTTACTATAAAATCTCCCGTTTATGCGGAGGAATTATCGTATCGTTCTTCGTAAGTTACTACAGAATTAAGTAACGTTCGCGTAAACGTAGTATAGGTTAGATTACCGATTTCTTACAAAATTTTACATAAAACGCGAGATTCACTTATGGGAGCTTTCCAGCAAGCGACACAAGTCGACACAGGTATCGTTTTGTCTTTGTTACTCATTGCCAAAAAAGAAAGATAGAACGACGTTTGTGTCGGCTTGTGTCACTTGCTGGAAAGCTCCCTATGTATGCAAGTTTAACGTCTATTGAGTTAGTATGAAATAATTTTCCTAAATGTAATAAAAATAACACGATGTTATATATATGCGGTTTGCCGTGAATATATATATATATATATATATATATATATATATATATATATGTGTGTGATTTCTGCCCAGTGCTCTGAATGTTATGTGATTTTCCCCCAGTGCTCTGAATGTCATCTAGTCATACATATCATGCTTTGATACAAGGAACGTGAAAAAGAGCAGGAAAAGAAAAGAACAAACAGAAGAGACAGATTCAAGCTTTGTCTTTTAATCTGGACGAAGACAATGCCGAAAAATCCCCGCAGTCAGAAAATGAGCAATCTGATGGCCTCGCGATTAAGAAGATTAAGAAAAATCCAGATGTAGATACAAGTTTCTTGCCAGATAGGGAAAGGGAGGAGGAGGAAAATAAACTTAAGGAAGAATTGAGGCAAGAATGGGCTAGAAAGCAGAACGCGTTGAAGGAAGAAGAAATTGAGATCACATTCAGTTATTGGGATGGATCTGGCTATCGTCAGAGTGTTATAATGAAGAAAGGTGAATGTCTCAGTAATTTAGAGAATTTTTAAGTTATTAAAATACTCCAGTGTCACTTTTGGAGTAACATTGGCGTGATATATAATAATGTTCTACTGCATAAATTAAATTTTCACATACAGGTAATTCTATCTATCAGCTTCTTCAGAGATGTTTAGAAGTTCTGAAGCGTGAATTCAGCGAGCTTAAAACAGTAATGGCAGATCAGTTAATGTATGTCAAGAAGGATCTTTCTTATATTACCGCACCATTATACGTTTTACGATTTTATTGTAACTAAGGTAAAGATACTAAATGATAAAACTTATGAAGCAATATCACAATGTTGGCATGTTATTTTAATGTATGTAATATTGCAATTAGGCACGAGGAAAAAGCGAACCTCTGTTCACATTTGACGTTCACGATGATATTCGTGTTATGCACGATGCTTCTGTCGAAACCGAGGAATCACATGCCGGAAAAATTTTACTTAGGTATTTATCATTAAAAGAATACTTTGTATAATTCTCTTTTATGTTATTTCTCATTAGATCATGGTACGAGAGGAACAAACACATTTTTCCAGCGAGTAGATGGGAACCTTTTGATCCAACGAAAAGTTTTGACAAGTATACAGTGTCGGATAAAAATAGGAAGAAAGATAAAATCTGATAAACTTAGATTCAACGAATTGTCCAATTTCGTTTAAAGGATTCAGATTCAAAGGACTGTAATTTAGTAGAGCTACATCTTTACTCGATAGTAAATGAATTAAATATTATCACATAACTGAATGAATTAAAATCACAGTCCTTAAAAATACAATGTAGCTACAATATATATACATATATATATATATATATATATATATATATATATATTATAATATATATACATATATATATATGTATATATATTGTAATATATTACAATCTGTTGTATAATGAATCAATTGTACGATGAAACAAAGTTATTTATCTGGTTATAATATTTACAGTCCTTTGAATCTGAATCCTTTAAACGAAATTAACATTAACCGTCATCGTGTGAAAGAATCGTATGAAGTAATGTTTCCGAAAATTCTAATCGATTTATTATTATATTACAGTTTCGCGAGTTGACTGATCCAAGCCACATTTCAATCAACGAGATTAATATCAACTCCTACGTGTAAGTAGATTTTAGATATATACATTTCTACACTCAAAATTATTTATCTTTGGATATGTAATTATACTTTGATGTTACTCTTTTGCAGGTAAATGGTCGACAGAAGCTTACAATGTGGTACAAAATTGTTCCTCAAAGGGAGTTGCTGCCCAAACTCAGATTGAAGGTCGCATTCAAACTAATATTTATGCAAATATTTATTTTATGATACAAAATTATGAGGTAAGTAGTTATTATTATCCAATCTTCGAGAATCTCTTTGCAGATGCGCAAATTAATTGAAATTAATTGATTTTTTAAAGCTAATTTCCCTTACTGAAGAACTGGTAATGAACGGACATGCTGAACAAGTAGGCATGGGACCAGATGAATGAAGCCAGAAACACTTGAATCCATCTGTACATAAGAGTTGTCAAGAAACTCTACAATTTTCACGCATAATCCGCGATTCTTAGTCAGTATGGACTAGAGTTTAATACAATCGCCATTGATGATCCCCTTTAATCGCGTCAAAATTGATTATTTCGCTTTTTGACTTCGTTCTTTACTCATGTTGTAAAATAGTTTTCCGATTGTGTAGAATATTTTTATTTAGAAAGAAATTTATAAAGATTGTTATATTGATCGTAGAGTAGAGAAAACAATAAAACTTTTAACATTTTACAAAGTAGTGTCACATTTAAACTAGAACATTGTATCGAATAACTCAGACGAATTAGGAAATTCGTTTCTACGTGACTCATGTCTATTTCTGATTGGGGACGATTCGAGAACTCATTGAAATAATTTAATTTCTTTTCACGTTTAAATTTAGGCCACCGTAGATTAAACTTGTTACCTTAGAAGTTATTGTTAAATGGCGCATTTTATTTAATATTCCGCACTTCACTGTTGTGGCATAAAATTATTTTATGTTTCAAAAGATGGAGACTAAGCTTTCGGATTAATCCAGATGTACGCATATATACTGTATATATTTGATTAATTGTTTACTTAGATATCGATGATTCTTGCGCGATATGCTAATACATTTTTTTCTATGCAAGATTTCAATGCAGTAGAAACTAGTTAACTGAGAAAAAGAGTCTATAAATGATTCGTAACTCGTGCAATTGCGCTCAACTGGAAACGTTTGGCAGTTATGAAATGTTAATATTTAATATTGTTGTTAAACATAATATAGAAATATTTTTCTAGGAAATGTATACAAGTAAGGTTACAATCATTAAATCGCTCACAGTGCTCACCTACATAACTTTGTCGCGCGCTGCGATTAACTCAATTTATTATAATTTATTATAATTTTTTAACAAAGCGAAAATATAGCGCAATAAACATCGTTACGTAATAATCATTCGTAATTCATTTTCGTGTATATAATAATTTTCGTGTATATAATATGTAGCTGACCGCAATCTTTGACTCTATTCAAATTTTGTACAACACTTCATTTAGCATTGTATTAATCATTAAGTAGCTTTGAGTACATTTAGTAGCTTTTGTATATTCGTCAGTTTAATCCTTGAAGTTATTAAGGATGTATTGCACCTATTTTCAAAGCGCTACCAAGTGGATAAAAATTTGTGAGAATGTTCTTTTAGTCTTCCTGATGTGCTACAAAAAAGTAGAAACGAATCCACTAAACGGTTGCTGAGATATAACGATTTTAATTTTCACTGATTTTACACGTATTCTTATGGGAAGAGACGATTTTGGCGGATAAAACAGCTAAAAAAATGTTGAAGGAGCGCTACCAATATTTTGAATTTTTTTGTACATCTAGTATACGAATAGATGAAAATATCTGCCAAGTTTCAATTGTCTTCACTACACCGTTTTAAAGAAATAAATTATAACTTGAGATAATTTTGCTGTCGGCACGAACATCTCGTGAAAGCGCGGCAACGTCGCAATCAGCTGGGCAAGCGAATCATAACCTATGGCTGTGGCTGTCGCTACACGTATAGCTTTTCGTCGAGCGAGTCTTTTTTTATAAACTGCTTTTGTCACTATTTTGCCTTTCCACCGATAACTTTTTGTGTCTGACATTGTAAAAATGTAAACGAACAGACATAACCTCGCAGCTCGCATCAAGTCTCGCACTGTTTTGGTACTGTGCAAGGCTGCCAACCTACGTGAATCGAGTCATAGAGAGTCGCATAACAATGTTTATAATAAATAATATTCAAAATTATCATTTATGATACATATTTATCTTTTTTGACGTTATTAAAGTCACATTTGTTTATCAGCACTGCTGAATAATGTCTTTCGCTTTGAAATAATTTGACGTTATAAAGTTGAAATCAGGGCATTTTCACTGCCAAAAGTTTAGGCTCATAAATTACAAAAATTGCAAATAATACTGGAAAAAACATTTGTAAAGTAAAAAATACCTTTGTAGGAGTAAAAATAAGACTCCTACTATTATTTGAGTATCTTACATCTAGATTTACTATGCGTTAGGCGTAGATATTCAAGTATTTCAAATTTCATGCACTTTTGTCTAAGATTGTACGTGTGATACATCCTTAAGACTTGCATGAATTTTTACCGCAAGTCCTCTTACATCTTTTATACGTCTTCTGTAAAATATATAAAAATATATCATAACTGAATTAACTCGCATATCTTGGTCTGTCTTTTTTTTCTCTATTGCTTAACTTCTATTCGCCTCCCAACTTGACGTATACGCTACTATACTCGTCCAAGACGTTATTCGCGACATTTACAAGCTCTCTGTCTTTCTCTTCAATCGCTCTAAAAAAATGTGTCGTCTTGAAGTGATTGATCTTCCTAAAGGATTTAAAAGTTACGCTTTGCGAAGACATAAGATATACGTTAGCTGGAAAATCGATTCACAGCGGGATTAGAAAAAGACGGAATGTTATGCGGTCGGTTCTTCAACAGTATAACGGGTGAACGTTTCGCGACTAGGTTAATCCACTTGCATATCGGTCATTGCGATCTCGCTCTTGTACATACTTGACTCATCGTCATGAGACTAGCTCCATTGTTCGCGAAGATACTTTTCTCTTGTTCTCTCTTCTGCTACCCTAAGGCGCGCGCGCGCGCGCGCGGGTGTGTGTGTGTGTGTGTGTGTGTGTGTGTGTGTGTGTGTGTGTGTGTGTGTGTGTGTGTGTGTGTGTGTGTGTGTGTGTGTGTGTGTGTCAAACGTTTTACCTATTATTAACAACTTCAGACACATTACATTTTTATTTTTAAGTAGTAATTTTTTTCTGTGGTATACATATGTATAGCATTAACAAGGTGTACAACTAAAAAGGTTACAGATTATTATTTTTAAAAAACTAAGAGAAATATTAAATTGTTGTTTTCTTTAGAAATAATAGTCCGTAACACCTTTAGCTTCACACCTTGTACATACTGTTTATAAGATTATAAGATATATTGTTTATAAGATTAAGATGCGTAACACTACAAAAAGGCGTGATATCCGTACAAAATTACCTTTCTTAAAAAAAAGGTAAAGAAAGGCGCCAAGTACACGTATAGTAGTGTATATGTTGTTACCTCGAAAAAAAAGAAAGTGGTAGTATTATACCTCGAAAAAACCTAAGTAACAAGTGGTAGACGTACTCTTTGTATCTCGAAAAATCTCGAAAAAATCTAAGCAGTAGTATCTTTATTTCCAAAAAATTATAACCCAAGTGATACACATCACAAAATTATGTTACCTTATCAAAGAAGAGTCGCGCTTCAAGTGATCTATTACAATTACAAAAAAGAAATGATATCTCTTTAAATTACAGCGCCAATTACAGAGAGAACATATATATTGCCTCAAAAAATAATTGTTGCACTACTTTGAAAAATCTTTACATGGTGTCAATTAGAAAAAGAATGTATGATAACAATTTTATAAGATTAAAAAATTTTATTTAAATTTAACAAGGGAATACAAGATATTTAAATACAAAGTTTACATGTGTATTTTTTAGTGGTCACAAAGAATTACAGAGGAACAGTACAAAATAAAAATATTTTATTAAAATATTTAATCCAACGAGGGAATACAAGGTATTTAAATACAAAGTTTATATATGTATTTTTCAATAGAATAAAAGATTTAATCACAAAGAATTACAGAGGTAACAGTACAAAATAAAAATATTTTATTAAAATACATAAATTTTTCTTGTAAAAAAACTTGGCGCTGCTAGACCTCGAAATTTTAAATAAATAAATAAACTTATCCTATACTTAATTATAAGCCGCATTATTCGCCGTCGTCACGCACACCCATATCACTCGCTCGCACATACACACCACGCTGATAATCATTTTGTTACTCCCGTAGCATTCTTCTCTGAATTATTTTTATTTATTGTTGTCCTTATTTATTTAAAATTTCGAGGTCTAGCAGCGCCAAGTTTTTTTACAAGAAAAATTTATGTATTTTAATAAAATATTTTTATTTTGTACTGTTACCTCTGTTATTCTTTGTGATTAAATCTTTTATTCTATTGAAAAATACATATATAAACTTTGTATTTAAATACCTTGTATTCCCTCGTTGGATTAAATATTTTAATAAAATATTTTTATTTTGTACTGTTCCTCTGTAATTCTTTGTGACCACTAAAAAATACACATGTAAACTTTGTATTTAAATATCTTGTATTCCCTTGTTAAATTTAAATAAAATTTTTTAATCTTATAAAATTGTTATCATACATTCTTTTTCTAATTGACACCATGTAAAGATTTTTCAAAGTAGTGCAACAATTATTTTTTGAGGCAATATATATGTTCTCTCTGTAATTGGCGCTGTAATTTAAAGAGATATCATTTCTTTTTTGTAATTGTAATAGATCACTTGAAGCGCGACTCTTCTTTGATAAGGTAACATAATTTTGTGATGTGTATCACTTGGGTTATAATTTTTTGGAAATAAAGATACTACTGCTTAGATTTTTTCGAGATTTTTCGAGATACAAAGAGTACGTCTACCACTTGTTACTTAGGTTTTTTCGAGGTATAATACTACCACTTTCTTTTTTTTCGAGGTAACAACATATACACTACTATACGTGTACTTGGCGCCTTTCTTTACCTTTTTTTTAAGAAAGGTAATTTTGTACGGATATCACGCCTTTTTGTAGTATTACGCATTTTATAAACAGTATGTACAGGGTAAAGCTATTTGGAGGTATTATACTACCACTTTGTTTTTTTCGAGGTAACAACATAATACATATACACTACTATGCGTGTACTTGGCGCCTTTTTTACCTTTTTTTTAAAAAAGGTAATTTTGTACGGATATCACGCCTTTTTGTAGTGTTACGCATCTTAATCTTATAAACAATATATCTTATAATCTTATAAACAGTATGTACATGGTGTGAAGCTAAAGGTGTTACGGACTATTATTTCTAAAGAAAACAACAATTTAATATTTCTCTTAGTTTTTTAAAAATAATAATCTGTAACCTTTTTAGTTGTACACCTTGTTAATGCTATACATATGTATACCACAGAAAAAAATTACTACTTAAAAATAAAAATGTAATGTGTCTGATAAAAAAATACACGATATTTCATCAACAGTTCCAAGATTATTTTGAGAAATATTTTAATCAAAGAAAGAATATGTAAAATTTTTAATATTGCAAGAATATAATAGTTATAAAACTAAAGCATTTCCCTTGTATTTTAAATTGTTTTAAATTGTTTCTATTTCAAACTAATATTACAATTTTGCCTTAATCAGATTCAAACGGCAAGTAGAATAAAACATTTTATTACATAATATTACATATTCTTTATACTCTTATAACTCTTCTTTAAGACTATAAGAGTATAACTCTTTATACTCTTATAACTCTTCTTTATAACTCTTATTTTCACGAAACATTTCGAATATTTTTTATTCTCATCACTATTCTCGCAGTTTTCAGAATTATCATCGTTGTCATCTGAATGAGCCTCGTTATTGTTGCCGGTGTGTCTGTTAATGTTAAATATATCTCTATAATTATCGTTATTTTTGAAATCAAAGTGTTCAGAGTACTCAAAATGATCAGAATTATTAGAAAATTCAGAATGGTGAGAAAGTTCAGAATGATGAAAAAGTTAAGAATAATGAGAAAGTTCAGATTCTTTTTGATTATGAAGAAAATCTAGTATTACGGAACTTTGGCTTTTAACGGAAGCATGTGCTTGCTGAATATGCGACTGATCGAATTCAATTAAAGAATCTGTTGAATTGAGTTCTTCTACAACTTCAACATTCACTTTCTGCCTTTTAACTTTCTTAGAAAGCTTATGAAACGGTGTTTTTTGGCATGTTCTAAAATAAACTGCAAATAAATTTAAATGTTATGTTTACATAAAATACATAGATTTCAAAATATATACTATCTTTACTTTTTAAAAACATTTATTTTTTCAGATTTTCTACTGCACAATCACTATAACAAATGGAATGTTAATGGAAAAAAATATAACTAAATTAATTAAACTAACAGTACAAAATAAACTTATAGGATGGAAGGCTGGCTGATTTTCTCGAGTTATAAAAAGGTCATCAATTTAAATTTAAAAACAAAATCTCGTTTAATTAAACAAATTTTAAATACAATTAACGTTTTACGTTTCGACTTTATAACTTAGTCTTCTTCAGAAACCTGATACATAAGAGATAATACATAAAAAATAATTAAAAAATAAAAAGAAATAAAATTGCTACAGATAAAAAGGATAGAGAACAAAGCCGCATACTTTGGACTGACTTGCCAGAAATGTAGCTAAGATCTACACTATGACATAGTATAGACCTTAGCCACAATTAATGTATATACGAGTTGTCAAAAATAGAATGAAATAAGTCAAGTAATAAAATTGTTACTATTATCTATACTGTTGTTATTATTATCAAACGATATTATTTATTATTTGACAGTGTAAAATTGTAATGCATATATTAAAATTACATTAGGGCTAGAATATAAACCAGACCCACAAGAATGAGAGCAATTCCAAGATTTCAAGACGAGAATTAACCAGATCTTACAGGGCGGAATTAAGGAGTCTGGATTACTGATTGAAATCAAAGTAAGAAAAGAAAAGAAAAAAAAGAAAAGAAAAGAGAGGGGGGGCCTCTGCTTTTGTCTACGAGATCAATTCTAGGGCTAGAATATAAACCAGAGCCACAAGAATGAGAGCAATTCCAGATCTTAAGACGAAAATTAACCTTGCAGAGCCCCTTGTACTACCACGATCAATGTCGATCTTCCAATATGGCGTCCCAAATGAGAATATCGGAAGGGCCCTGCTCGCTGGACCGGACTCCTCGCCTCAATCCTCCCTCACACAAGCTCTCCTTTTCCTGGCGGTGAGCTCTCCTTGGGAAGTCGAATCTCGCTCGGTTGGTCTCCAGAATACGTGCCGCTTAGCTCAATCAGTTACGAAAGAAGGAAAACGTACTCGTCTCGTCCGAAGAAACGCAGCAAGAGCGGCCATGACACTGAACAAGAGCGAGGAAGGAGGTGGGGGCGCGTTGAAAGTGGCGACTCACGTGTCGCGCCATCTGAATGAAACGCCCTAAACATCGCTTGGTATTTGGCGTCAATTTGTTCTTAAGTTTTGTTACCAAAATTTGCTCAATATTTGGCATCAATTTGGCGTTAGGTTTAGTCAACAAACTTTAACAGCAATTTGGTGCCAATTTGTTATCAGGTACTACTAAGCTTTGCTCGATATTTGGTATCAATTTGGCGTCAATTGTGTACGCATGTTTTGATACGTATTTGCTAGCAGTTTGTCGACAACATTTGATAAAACAAATTTTGATGCAAATTTGTACCATTTCTGAAACCAAAATTTGTAGCAAGTATTTGGCATTATTTGTTCGAACAGATTTGGCTATCTGGGTAGGTATGTAATGTATTTGCAGTCAGAAACAGACAAAATAGGTACACGTAATTGCAGACTGACACAGACAGGATACCTATACGCAAATTCAGTCAAAACCGGACCATATACGTACTTGCAGTCAAAGACGGACAAATTACGTTTACGTCTTACCAGGCAGAGACGGACAGAACGCGTATACGCACGTGCAGATAGCAGCAGTCTAGATGCGTATACGCAAATTCAGTCAAAACCGGACAGGATCCATATACGTATTTGCAGTCAAAGACGGACAGGTTAAGTTTACGTTTTACCAGGTAGAGACGGACAGGACGCGTATACGCACGTGCAGATAGAAGCAGTCTGGATGCGTATACGCCATTGCCGTTAAAAACGGACAGAATAGATATAGATGCATTTCCAATCAGTACCGGACAAAATGCGTACACGTAATTGCAGTCAGAAACTGACAGAATACGTCTATGTATTTGCAGTGTGATGCGGACAGGATGCAGATACACACGGATAAGTTCCATTCCGATAGAAACCGGTTAGATGCAGTTAGCCATGCATGCCATACCTATCCGCTTTTACGGCCAGAAGCCGATAGATTGCGTAACCTGTTCCTAACCGTATCTGCCCGTAATTGAGGCTCTCTACACCGCGACCGTTTGATACGCGTACCAAGTACTATATCCGTATCAAATCCGTATCAAATCTCGGGTTATCCCGGTGTAAACCGAAATTTGATACGAATTTGATACGGATACAGTACTTGGTACGCGTATCAAACGGTCGGTGTAAACTAGGCCATTGCGTGGTTAGAAACACACAATTTTGCTGACAGAAACAGATAGGTGCGCGTTCTGACCGTTTCTGTCCGGAAATTTTACCAGGGTAGAATTGATTCAATGACAAAGTTATCGTGCATAGGGCATGTTTGGACTCGTCTTGACCCACATAATATGAATCTATTATAAAATATCAAAAACTGATGTTGCATTCCGCTTTTGCCCATTTCGTCTCGAAATGTAACTTTTGGCTAAATAAAATTAAAATACTTGTTTTTGACTTTATGTGTCAAGCTAAATAAAAGTATAACCCTTTATGACTAGGGCACTCTTATGAGCTATCGCGCTCTAATAATCTTATCGCAATTATATAGAAATTATTATCGTACATCATAATTAAGGAATATATCTTATCATATATGTGTACCGTTATTTCTATTGAAACAACACTATATCTAAACATTATTATTACATTATATTAACTCGTTTGGAAGAGCTTTGTGATATCAAATAAACTTTATATCGAATATATATATGTGTCAAAATAGGTAAGTATGAAATCTTATTAATAATTAGAGTTAATTATCACGCTTTTCGTTATCACAATCGTATGATTCTATTTCTAGTTATTTAATGTCTCTAATTATTTTCTCCTTTCTGTTTCAGCACATCACCAACCTTTATATCGCGGCCTGCGACTCGGCTTGAGCTGTCTCTTCACCTGTCACCATCTGGCACCGCCGTAGAGTTAGCAGACAAATTGAATATTTTTGAATTATTCTTTTTCATATAATTTGGGAATCATTTGGGGAAGTTTGGGAAAATTGTTTAAACATTTGGGAAAGAATAGGTTTTTTGTTATTAACAAAATTTATCGAGCGTCAAGTTAGCAGATAGCGACTATGTTTAATGTTTATTATAAATGGAATCGATTGGAAATCATTTGGGGATGACATCTTCATTGTAATTTTTATTTGGAAAAAGTCGCTTTTTTTGTAATTTAAATAAATCTTTGTATTAATGTTCTTTTTCGCTGCACTTCTGCACTAGTACAACAAGTGAACTTATTGCACTAGTTTAGAAGTGTAGCGAAAAAGAACAGACCATTATCGGCAGTAGTGTGAAAATTCGACATGACAACATACTCCGAAAAGAAAATTTGTAGATGTTATTTTCTTCATATATACCTACGTGTATTCACTTAATGAACACATATATATGTGTATCTCTACATATATATTTATGTAATTTTTAAGATTATATATAAACTGCAATAATTAATTAAGTTTAAAATGTTTTATCGTGAAGATGTTAGTATTCATATTTAACATACTATTTGAGGAATATTTCTTGACGGGAAAGCAATTCGTGTTAATTCATAAAATATATACGTATATTTACTTAATGGACACATACTACGTTTACGCGAGCGTTACTTCTGCAGTAACTTACGATAATTCACTCGTTTATGCGGAGTAAATTATCGTAAGTTACTACAAAATCCCGTTTACACGAAGGAATTATCGTAAGTTACTACAGAAGTAACGTTCGCATAAACGTAGTAATAGTTCCTTATTTTTCTTTAATATTTAATCTTAATCAGTTTTTAATCTTTACATTTGACACGTTAGAAATTATCATACCACTCTTTCATAAAGTTTTTGTTAGAAATATATAATTTCTAACAAGTTGTGTATATGTGAAAGTACATTGAAGCTGCACGCGGCCGATGCGTGTTCGCATGCTGACGAAGGATCTCGCGATCGTGAGGAGACATAAAGCGCGGAGCTCACTCACGTGGCGGACTCCGGAGCGTAAACATAGTAATTGTGAGTCGTGATCGCTCGTGACTGCGGTCACCCGTGATAGTTCGTGATCGCACATATGTACCACTGCAACTTGTAATAAACTGTTCTAAATCTTGCCCACGTGCACGAACTTACACTCCAACAGTTTTATTAGAATTAATAGTCGGAATATACGATAAATCTTTTTAATAATAGTATGTAATTTTAGAAATTATTATATGTTTTATTAATGCTATGATATACATTTTATCAATAAAAATCTAAAAATATCTTTTTTCTGTTTTAATCTAGATATCTGAAGACTTGACATTTTATCTCAGTTAATATTAAATTCTTATTTGTTTGCCATAGGATTACCTGGTGAATTCGCTGAACCTGGTGAGCTTGGTCATGCTGGTCTCGATGGTAGACCTGGTATTCCAGGACGTCCAGGACAAAAAGGAGCTCCTGGTGAATATGGCCCGAACGGACCTAAAGGAATCTGGCGATATAGGCCACAGCCTTCGCGGTCATAAAGGAATAGTTGGAGAACCAGGTAATAACCGTTATTATATTTAATCAATTTCTCTTTAAAGTTAATTAAATGATAATAGTATAAAATAAAACAATTAACATTAATTAATTTTTATTATTGCATGTTTTGATCAGGTCTGCGAGGATTCGTCGGCCAACCGGGTATGCCAGGTTTGGAAGGATTGCAAGGCTTTCCCGGAGCACCTGGGCCGAAAGATTACCGCGGAGAACCAGGAATATCTGCGGGCAGTAAGAAAGGACAATCCGGCGAACCTGGATTGTCCGGATTTGATGGTCGAGTTGGACCGAAGGGACTGAAAGGTGACTCTGGTCTGGCTGGCTTTGACGGATTGCCAGGACCGAAAGGAGAAAGGGGAGATACCGGTGAATCTGGTCTACGTGGGCTGCCTGGTACTGAAGGACCACAGGTGAGATTCTCGAATTATAATTCTCGGCAATTACGGTATCGGCAATTTAAGTATTACATCCGTTGATTTATTTGCTAGATTCTTCTTACGCTTTTATTTTTGCTTCCTCATAGAGGAAGCTTTGTTTTCGTAAATTCGTATATGAACCTTTGATTGCGTATAAAGTTGGCTCTAATCAACCAAATTTAAAAGAATTATATATAAAATAGGGGTAGAAGAAACCAAAGAAAAGATTGTTTTTTGAGTTTTTAATGTCAATATGTTCAGAGTGTTTTAAAACGTCGAAATATTGCATTAAAAAAAATGTCGGTATGTGTGTATGTATGTCTGTGCCAAATTTACAGAAATTTCTATAACTCCAGAACTGATCAACCAAATCTGAATGAATTATATATGAAATAGGGGTAGAAAAGACTGAAGAATATAATAGAATTAATAAAAATTGTTAATAATAAAGGGGTTACACCGATTTCTGTTAAAAAGAATAACCAAGTTTACCGAAATTTTTATAACTTCAGAACTAATCAACCAAATCTTAACGAATTATATATGAAATGGGGGTAGAAAAAACTGAAGAATATAATAGAATTAATAAAAATTGCTAATAATAAAGGGGTTACCGATTTCTGTTTAAAAACAGCTAAACTTACCAAATCTTTACGATTGCATGATGTCCGTGGTTGCTCTAACTTCCGCAAATATTGAGATATCGGACTGTTTTTTCTTTTTTAATCGATAGAGTATCATTCAAGGAAGGTTGGTATTGAATTTGGCGACGATTGGTAAAGGGGTTCTTTTTTAAAAAAATTTTTTTTTAAAAATTTTGAATTTTTTTAGAAATGTCCGTGGTTGTTCTAACTTCCGCAAATATTGAGATATCGGGCTGTTTTTTTTTTTTTTAATCGATAGAGTATCATTCAAGAAAGGTTGGTATTGAATTTGGCGATGATCGGTAAAGGTGTTCTTTTTTAAAAAAATTTTGAATTTTTTTAGAAATGTCCGTGGTTGCTCTAACTTTCGCAAATATTGAGATATCGGGCTGAATTTTTTTTTTAATTGATAGAGTATCATTTAAAAAAGGTTGGTATTGAATTTGGCGATGATCGGTAAAGGGGTTCTTTTGCAAATTTTGAAATATGGGGCTATTTCTAGTTTTATTATATCCGTAAAAATTACCTTTTTTAAAAAAAAGGTAAAAAAAGGCGCCAAGTACACGCATAGTAGTGTATATGTTGTTACCTCGAAAAAAAAAACAGTGGTAATATTATACCTCAAAAAAATCTAAGTAACAAGTGGTAGACCTAATCTTTGTATCTCGAAAAATCTCGAAAAAACCTAAGCAGTAGTATCTTTACCTAAAAAAAACCGAAGTAACAAGTGGTAGACGTAATCTTTGTATCTCAAAAAATCTTGAAAAAACCTAAGCAGTAGTATTTTTATTTAAAAAAAATTATAACTCAAGTGATACACACCTTATTAAAGATGAGTCGCGCTTCAAGTGATCTATTACAATTACAAAAAAGAAATGATATCTCTTTTTAAATTACAGCGCCAATTACAGAGAGAATATACATTGAGAATCTTTGTATTTCGAAAAATCTCGAAAAAAACCTAAGCAGTAGTATTTTTATTTCCAAACATGTTGTTACCTAGAAAAAAACAGTGGTAATATTATACCTCAAAAAAATCTAATTATATATATACCTTAACAAAATTATTATTATATCACGAAATTGCGTTACCAAACTCAATCCAAGTGATATATATTTCAAAAAATTATCTCACAAAATTGTCTCACAAAAATTGTCTCACAAAATTGTCTGATAAAAATTGTCTCACAAAATTGTCTCACAAAAATTGTCTCACAAAATTGTCTCACAAAAATTGTCTCACAAAATTATTAAATTACAAAATTGTTACTTTATTCAATCCAAGTGATATCTACCTCGAAAAAACCTAAATAACAAGTGGTATCTATTTAAAAAAAAAATATGTGAAATCTTTTAATACTGCGCCAATTACAAAGAGAGAATATATATATTATATATATACCTTAACAAAATTATTATTATATCACGAAATTGCGTTACCAAACTCAATCCAAGTGATATATATATTTCAAAAAAATATATGAAATCTTTCTTTAAATTACGCCAACTACAAAGAGAATATATATATTGCTTTGAAAAATAATTGTAGTGCAACTACTCTTAAAAAATAAAACAAAATTGTGTTACCTAACTCAACCCAAGTGGTATGTATCTTTGTATTCCTGAGGATCTTTCTATCAACCCAAGTGGTAGTAGTTTTAATTCTCCTTGATAAAATTATAATATTACAAAGAATCATTTAATCATTTTAATCACAAAGAATTAAAGAGGTAACATTATAAAATAAAAATATTTAATTAAAATAAAATAAATAAATTTTTCTTGTAAAAAACTTGGCGCTGCTTTTTTAAAGTCTATCCAGACAAATTTGCATCGCGCATAAACATAAGCGTAAGAAATTGATTGGTTCAGATATATGTGCAAAAGGAAATAGACCAATCCATCTCTTTATGCATATGCTTATGCACCTATGCAAGTTTGTCTGGATAGACTTTATTAACCCTTAAATGCCACCCGGGGTCCAGCGGACCCCAGACCCTTTACAATGATATATTTTTAAATGTTCCCCCAAAAATGGAGCTCATGCTCCCATTGATGATAGTTGAGTGATTGACCTACCCGGTTGTACACTTAGCAGTACTCAGTTTATTTAATTTTTTAAATTTTTTATACTATGTTGAAATTGAAATTTTAATAATATAAGCATTTTATTCTCTTTTCTAAGCCTTGAACAACATTGAAAATAATTTTCATAACTAAATATAAAAAAATCAATGAGTAAGGAGACATTTTTCATGCTGGGGTCTTTTAGACCCCATGTGTCATTTACGAGATTCTTGAGAGGTGTGGCATTTAAGGGTTAAAAAAGCAGCGCCAAGTTTTTTACAAGAAAAATTTATTTATTTTATTTTAATTAAATATTTTTATTTTATAATGTTACCTCTTTAATTCTTTGTGATTAAAATGATTAAATGATTCTTTGTAATATTATAATTTTATCAAGGAGAATTAAAACTACTACCACTTGGGTTGATAGAAAGATCCTCAGGAATACAAAGATACATACCACTTGGGTTGAGTTAGGTAACACAATTTTGTTTTATTTTTTAAGAGTAGTTGCACTACAATTATTTTTCAAAGCAATATATATATTCTCTTTGTAGTTGGCGTAATTTAAAGAAAGATTTCATATATTTTTTTGAAATATATATATCACTTGGATTGAGTTTGGTAACGCAATTTTGTGATATAATAATAATTTTGTTAAGGTATATATATAATATATATATTCTCTCTTTGTAATTGGCGCGGTATTAAAAGATTTCACATATTTTTTTTTTAAATAGATACCACTTGTTATTTAGGTTTTTTCGAGGTAGATATCACTTGGATTGAATAAAGTAACAATTTTGTAATTTAATAATTTTGTGAGACAATTTTTGTGAGACAATTTTGTGAGACAATTTTTATCAGACAATTTTGTGAGACAATTTTTGTGAGACAATTTTGTGAGATAATTTTTTGAAATATATATCACTTGGATTGAGTTTGGTAACGCAATTTCGTGATATAATAATAATTTTGTTAAGGTATATATATAATTAGATTTTTTTTAGGTATAATATTACCACTGTTTTTTTCTAGGTAACAACATGTTTGGAAATAAAAATACTACTGCTTAGGTTTTTTTCGAGATTTTTCAAAATACAAAGATTCTCAATGTATATTCTCTCTGTAATTGGCGCTGTAATTTAAAAAGAGATATCATTTCTTTTTTGTAATTGTAATAGATCACTTGAAGCGCGACTCATCTTTAATAAGGTGTGTATCACTTGAGTTATAATTTTTTTTAAATAAAAATACTACTGCTTAGGTTTTTTCAAGATTTTTCGAGATACAAAGATTACGTCTACCACTTGTTACTTCGGTTTTTTTTAGGTAAAGATACTACTGCTTAGGTTTTTTCGAGATTTTTCGAGATACAAAGATTAGGTCTACCACTTGTTACTTAGATTTTTTTGAGGTATAATATTACCACTGTTTTTTTTTTTCGAGGTAACAACATATACACTACTATGCGTGTACTTGGCGCCTTTTTTTACCTTTTTTTTAAAAAAGGTAATTTTGTACGGATATCACGCCTTTTTGTAGTATTACGCATCTTAATCTTAACAGAAAAAAATTACACCTTATAAAGAAATGTGTCTGAAGTTGTTAATATATATATAAACATTGTCAGACATTGCTTTTATGTAAAATATGCATCTATATTATGTTGCTTGTATAAATTATTTCTTACCAACTTTTTCCAATCATAATAACTACACACCCAATGTGACGAACTACTATACAATATTTGAATGTGTTTTTTATCTTGTGATACAGATTGAATCGTATCAGGCAATTGCCGTGTTTCTACCGGTCTATAATCGGAACAATTTTGTAAAAGTCGATGGAAATGATCCACATGTATGTCCATCAGCCATTGGCCCTGGACAATTATATTTCTGTCTGTAGGCATTAAAGTAATGTATTTTTTTGTGTGTACAGACATGTTAGTTGTTAAAAATAAGATGTTTTTCTATGACTGCTAATGCAGCTTTTTTAAAACTATAGCCGTAAACAGCCAAAATTTAGCGCTAATAGCAGCCAATGTTTGCCAGCGCTTGTGGCAGCCGTTATATAGCGCCAAAGAGCAGCCGGATTATATATATATATATATTTTTTTTTTCCCAGAAGACCTGTAAAAGAAAATATATATTTACATAATACAATTTAATTTAATAGCCCGTTATTTATAGTCAAATCTTATTTCAAGACCATCTTAAGTAATGTCTTAAAATGCTTTGTGATTGACTTATCTTAAGATTGTACTTAAGACGATCATAAAAATGAGATCCGACTACGAATATCAACCAAATGAATAAAGAATGGGGGTATTAGCATCATGACAGAAGTAAAATATATTAAAGGAATTAGTTGCTGGGTCGGTTAAAATAACTCTAAAATTATGTAGGGAAGACCGGGGCTAAGTCGACATTGAGGCAAACTTGACACTAGACTTTTTGCTAATTTAAATCTATCGTAAAAACTTGCCTTTCCTACTGTAAATGCGTCTTTATGTGCTAGTATTATCAACAGGATTTGATGACATTCTGAGTTATGGTGTAATTTTTAGCGCGACATAAGCATTTTTGATGGTGAAAAGTAATTTTTCTGATCTCTCGAAAATTTCTACTCTTTCATCAAGCTTTAATCTTGCAAACCTATATGTAAGTGATTTTCATGGAAAATTTGATGCTCTATATGAATCCGATAATCGTTTTTAGATATTTTCAAAATTTTCATATTTTTGAAGTGACAAAAGTAAAAAACGACCTCCGAGGCAAAGTCAATACCACGCCGTTTCATCGGCTCCCAGTAACAAACGATGCTTGTCATGCAGCCGTATGGCTCATCATGACAAATGTATGCGTACGTCCGATCGTGAGTTTACCTGCATTAATTGTTTTTCAGACATGAGTTTAGATGAAGATAATTGAAAGTTCAACAATTTTTGTTCTCATGATTTCAAATGATTGTTCTAGCTACTTTATTCCGAATTTTTGTACTTTTTAAATACACAATAAACAATGTATTTTTATTTTCAGACAGTAAAAAATAAGTTCCAAATCAAATTGTGTCGATCAGACAAAGTGTTGAGTTTGCCCCGGCGGGGTGTCGAGTTTGCCCCGGCATTTTTCAATTCGAAAATTTGTCTTTGCGTCATTTTTCCTTTCCTGGCGGCAAAACAGAGCGACGTACAGCAAAACTTTCTGAATCAATTTTGTACCTGAAGGAACACTCTTTAAATATATACCATTAAATTTGCCTAAAAATTTTAATTAAATATTAAAAATTACCTTTGAAAAAATAGTGTCGAGTTAACCCCGGTCTCCCCTACTTTTAAAATCTTCAAATTTTTTTAAATACTTTAAAGTAGAGAAAATCGAGGGTAGTTTCCGAACGAACGGTAAGGATACAAAATCTAAAACTTTATATTTTCACAAATTATCCCGAGTGTACAAGTAGTGATTGATTCTACTAATAAAACTTTATATTTTTACAGTACAAATTATTCCCAAACGCAAGTACAAATAGTGATTGATTCTGCTCGTAAAAAACCCAGGTAGCACATAATATTAGTTATACGTTTTTTGAACGTATATATAGTTAGTTTCATAACCGTAAAGAACCATTAAGAAACGTTTGAACAAAAATGTGTTTAAAATATGATTTAAATCATGATTTAAGAAACGTATTTTTTACGTTTCTACAGTTAAAAATATTTATTAAATTTTTTCTTTCAAAATTATAATTTGCTTTATTTATATATAATAGGGTAAATATGCATTTTTAAAAAAGGTAATTTTGTATAGATATCACGCCTTTTTGTAGTATTACGCATTTTATAAACAGTATGTACAGGATGTTATTTCGAGGTATAATACTACCACTTTGTTTTTTTCGAGGTAACAACATAATACATATATACTACTATGCGTGTACTTGGCGCATTTTTTTGAAAAAGGTAATTTTGTACGAATATCACGCTTTTTTGTAGTGTTTTTAAAAACACATAAATTATGGAACATTATAAGACAAAAACCAATTCGCTGTCTGTATTTGAACTGGTACTTTACTCTTGTACGTATGGAGTACTCACGTTCAGCTCGGCGAAAGAGAATAAGCATGGAAATCTCATTGTGCATATTTTAAAAGCATATAAATTGTGGAACATTTTAAGACTAAAACCAATTTGCTATCTGTATTTGAATTGGTACTTTACTCTTGTATGTATAGGGTGCTTACGTTTGGGTCGGCTGAAGGGGATGAGCACAGAAATCTCATTGTGCATATTTTAAAAGCATATAAATTGTGGAACATTTTAAGACTAAAATCAATTCGCTATCTATATTTGAACTGGTACTTTACTCTTGTACGTATAGGGTATTCACGTTCAGGTCGACAAAAGGGAATAAGCACGGAAATCTCATTGTGCATATTTTAAAAGCATATAAATTGTGAAACATTTTAAAACTAAAACCAATTTGCTATTTGTATTTGAATTGATACTTTACTCTTGTATGTATAGGGTGCTTACGTTTGAGTCGGCTGAAGGGGATGAGCACAGAAATCTCATTGTGCATATTTTAAAAGCATATAAATTATGGAACATTTTAAGACTAAAACCAATTCGCTATCTGTATTTGAACTGGTACTTTACTCTTATATGTATAGGGTGCTTACGTTTAGGTCGGCTGAAGGGGATGAGCACAGAAATTTCATTGTGCATATTTTAAAAGCATATAAATTGTGGAACATTTTAAGACTAAAACCAATTTGCTATCTATATTTGAATTAGTACTTTACTCTTGTATGTATAGGGTGCTTACATTTGGATCGGCTGAAAGGGATGAGCACAGAAATCTCATTATGCATAATTTAAAAGCATATAATATGTGAAACATTTTAAAACTAAAATCAATTCGCTATCTGTATTTAAACTGGTTCTTTACTCTTGTACGTATGGGGTATTCACGTTCAGGTCGGCGAAAGGGAATAAGCACGGAAATCTCATTGTGCATATTTTAAAAGCACATAAATTATGGAACATTTTATGACTGAAACCAATTCGCTATCTGTATTTGAACTGGTACTTTACTTTTATACGTATGGGATACGCACGTTCGAGTTGGCCGAAGGCCAACGTGTTTTTATTTTTCCGCTACGTGTCCTACGAGCGGAGATATTGCGACGCAAAGTCGAAATGCGAAAATTTTATATTAAGATATTTCTACTAACGTCGACGTCTCTCAATATATCTCAATATATATATATATATCAGAGAAATGTAACTTTCACTTTTTCGACATTGGCGATACTATAGTATCGCCAGTTTCGATATCGCGCTCGCATTGTTATCGATCGATCTAGTAGGTAAATTAATAAGCGAAGATATTACGACGTAAAGTCCAAACAAATGTAAAAATTTTATTTATTAAGATACTTCTTCGTAAGATACGTCGGTCTCTCAATATATGACACTAGACATTACAGACGCGCGCGCTTCGCGCGCGCCATTTAGCTTTAACATTATGCTATTACTATTACACTATTCCCTAATAGCCAAATGCTAGCAGAATGCCGACAGTATGCCAGCAGATCCGAGCATGACCATCGAGCAGATTCCTGTCCCCTGCGTCCTCATTAAGCTTATTTTCTAGCAGCACGATCTGCTGCCCACAATGTAATCGCAGAAACGCGGCAGAAATCGTGCACAACATGCAGTCACAATGTGATAGTAAAAATGTAGCAAGAATTGGACATGAGCCATATGAGCTAATAACAGCAGAAACACAGCAGAAATGGTGCATGGCCTGCTGTCACAATATGATGGCAAAAATTAATATAGCTAGAAGAGAACATAGCTCACTATAACGTACTGGTTATTTATATATAATTTATTCTCTCCTATTACCATAAATAATATTTCAGTGGAAAGAATTGTTATTAATGACAGTAATTATACTATCAATTCAAAAGTATGCCACATTATAAGAGTGGACTCCACAATACAACTGATACAAGTTGTGCAGTACCGTAATTTATACCGAAGATAATAGACAAGGTAATATGTTTATCGAAATTAATAAATATCTTCTCGTTATATATAAATTTAATTCATATTATATGTATTTAATTCATAAAATTTCTTATACAATATACATATTATTTTACAGTTCAAAGACCAAGAGGCAGAGCCACGGGGATACGGCGGCAAGAAGAAAGATTTATGGCCTTTCTGTACAGACTTTCATCACCATACTATCATTGGGGCATTAGACGAGGCAGAGGCAGAGGCAGACAGTATAGATAGATAAGATTCCATATACCCATTATATTATATACTTCCATTATATTATATATATACTTCCATTATATTATGTACTCTTATATACCCTGAAATAATCATTTCTTTTTGTAAAATAAAAAAACAATAAAAACATGTAATATTGATCAGATTATTGTCTACTCCATCTTTCATGCATGCATGCGTACAACGTCTGCATGTGCAATGTACGCATAAATGAGAAATAATATATTACTAGCCAGATATATCTTGCTGCGGGACGGTCTTTTTTTTCCCTCGACGTATTAGTATGTCGGTGTAAAACATGTTGAAGTCAAGTCTAATTCAAACATAAATAATTTAGAAATTAATTAGTATCTAATTTTATATCAATTGTGTGAGAAAAAAAGGATGCATAAAAATTATATAAATAAAATTCTTACCGACATAACACATTAAGTAATTTCTCATTGTTATTATCACAACCCAAATCACAAATTCGATCTAGAAGTCGTGTCAATACTTTAGTAAATCTTTCGTCTAATGATACGATTGTTTCTTCGAAACTTCCTGTTCCATCTTTCGCCGTAGAACTGTTCTCAATCTATGAAAAAATACAGTCAATTAATATATTATAAGCGTGTACATGTATGTTACATAAATTAAAATTAAAAAGCATTTTTTTTAAGTAACAGAAATGTGATACATAATGAAGTCTTATTTAAATTATGATATATAATAATGCAGCGATAAACTATTATCACCATGCCTTTTATGATTAACTATACAAGTATAATGATTTTCTTCTTTTGAAACTAAATATAAATAATGATATGTAATATTATAATTCTAGAGGATAATTTATACTTTTATAATAACACTTAAATATATTTTTTAGATATGTAAATTTTTAACTTATGATTAGGTATTTGTTATTATTTGACCAAGTAATAAAATAGCAAATGTTTAATGTTGCATTGTACAAAACGCATGTTGTAAAAATACATAAAAAATAGCTTGCTAATAATACGTATTTTCAAAATCATATTTAAAAATATATATAAATAAAAATTGCAATTTTTACAATACATATGGATATCTTCTATGAATACACCGTAAATACATATTACAAGAAAAATTTATTTATTTTATTTTAATTAAATATTTTTATTTTATAATGTTACCTCTTTAATTCTTTGTGATTAAAATGATTAAATAATTCTTTGTAATATTATAATTTTATCAAGGAGAATTAAAACTACTACCACTTGGGTTGATAGATCCTCAGGAATACAAAGATACATACCACTTGGGTTGAGTTAGGTAACACAATTTTGTTTTATTTTTTAAGAGTAGTTGCACTACAATTATTTTTCAAAGCAATATATATATTCTCTTTGTAGTTGGCGTAATTTAAAGAACATGGGTACAATGTATAATCAACGGACATCATGTATGTCATCAGGTGCGTTCAGCAGAAAACAATGTCAAGTTAATATTTATCTCCTCTCTTTCAAAAGACTAACCACGAACTACAAACTTCATATTATAACATTATTACAATTTATTTGTATTTTTAATTCGAGTCAAATGTGCGCCTGCATCTATCGCACGTCATTTTACTGCTTACCACAGACAATTGGTATTATAAACGTGCCATAAAAAAATGACTACTGGTCAATATATTTCGACACATAAAATATTATGATATTGTAAGATTATAATTTATAATATAATACATAGACGCTAGTCATATAAACATCAAACCATTTCATTACTTGATACGAAAAAAATGCCACTTTGATCTGCCAATTCAATCAGCCCAATTAATTGCTACGTTTTCTTCTTGGCACTAATCAACATATTTCTCTTTTGACTATTTCTCATTTACCTCACAGATTTACATTTCGCTCACTTCATAATTATCAATATCCTAAAATTTAGAAGCAAAGTCCTTTTAACTGTATCTTAACATCACGGATTGATATTCTCAAGTTTTGAATATCTCGTTTACAACATGTGTCAAATGTATCAACGCTGTAACATAATTCTAAAGATTCCAATTTGCCGGTGTACTGTAACGATTTCATATACTTTCTGAAATATTGAAGTGAGATCAACGTTTTAATATGCAAGAAAAATTTATATTCTGCCGATAAAATAAACAATAATTTATTATAATTATTTATACCTAAAGGTACATATATCTTGCTTGGTCAATTCCTCTAACGTTGTAGTATCAACGACAGTCTGCAATATTCGAAATACTCGATATCGTACGTTACAACTATATTCAGTCTCGCCATGACGATTGCCGAAACCTATGTTTATAAGAAATTGTGCAAACAAATCCATATCTCCATATTCCAGCATATAACATATCCTACAATTAAGTATATTTCACAATCAATTGTTGATTTAGAAATTGAATATAAAAAAATGGTGTACCAACAATATTACCTAAGTAAATTATCTTCATAGTTGGTATTCTGATCAGACTCTTTCGTCGCTAGAAACGTCTCTGTAAAGCTTTGAGACAATTCGGTATACCTGGCATTAGATTGTAGCCATTCTTCCAATAAATCCATACGCAATTTTATCGTATTCAACGAGAACAGTTTACCCAGCTCGTTAACAGCAGCGTTAATATCGGGTCTGTAGTTGGTTGCAGTTCGATATCGTAATGGTATGCTTTCTTCGTTATACAATTCATACACCAGCTTGCACGGATTTTCAATTAGAGCAAGATACTCATCTTTCTCCAATCCGTACGTACGTAGAATATGCTCGGACGTAAATCTCAAATATTTGGATTTAATTTTCTGAAAGTAAAAGCCATAGAAGTCAATATATTTTTTACAACATAGACACGTACTTTACACAGAGATTACCGTACTTCTAACATTCCTTCTTCGAATTTAGTGGAATTCTGTGCCGCCAGCTGAGCATACTCGTAACATTCTTTCGCGGCAGCAACGCGATCAGCACCCGGAGGTGTATGATTTACGACATAGTACAATGCTGCAGTACCATAATAGAATCCATCTGAATCTGTCATCCGTTGTATACATTTCTTGATATCTTTGAGCAACGTGGTATTTTTCGGATAAAGCGACCATGCAGTATTTTTCGATGCAGTAGAATTATTTCCCCATACTTGTGTCACTTCACCTTTAATAGCTAATGTGCATATGAGATGTGCCTCCAAATTAAGTACGGGTGCGATGTCAAGCCACTTGCCGTATGTTCTTAAATTCAACTCAGGTGCTAGTAACGAGAATTAATAAAATGTGAAATTAAGTTAAGTAATCATCCAAGTGCTGGCCATAAATTTATTTCTGAAATATATTTACTAATGATTTTCCAAATATCGACTTTAAGCAAGAACGGAAGTCTCCATTGGGCTATCGGCGGCAACGTACTATGTCCAGGATTAAGCTGTATCCACTCATCGTGTTCCATTGGTGTAGGAAGCCTGTCATGATTGATAGTATGATTATTAAATTCAAAATTAATATATGCGAAATTATTATAATTTACCCGCTCCGAGTGTAATTTTGCAAGAAGCAAAGATAATTTCTCTTTTCCATATTTTTGTCTCCTATGAGATCCATTAGTATAATAAACACTTCATAGTGGTAAAATGTAATCTGGAAATTTAAATGTAAAATTCACATTATAAGAAACTATACTATCCAACATTTTTATAGCTTACGTGTTCCCATAACGTAGAGATACATCGCTTCAACATGGATTTATCTTCCATTTGCGCAACAACTCCATTACATTTCTTTCTTAATTCATCGATTTCATCTTTACAGATAAGTAACTCTATAATATATTACTCGATTATTAAATTGGTGTTCAATATCATACGAAAATGATCTACGTATAAAAATATGTAAATATCCAAATATTAAATTAATTGTCACAAATACATATTATTTTCTTATATCATTTGCCTTTATTCACGCTTGTATTCGAAACGGTTATCGTTGGATTCCACGTTTTTAGTAATATTTGTAAATAATTCAAAAGGCAATCATTGAAATTAAATCCGAAGCTACAACAATAATCTTTTAATAAAGGAATCACGTTCTCTTTATTAGGTACTGTTTATGATCTGCTGTAAAATTTTTCTTTTGCTCGAAGCACTATTTGTTAAAACTTCTGTAAATGTATTAAAAATATATACATTGACACATATGTATAACAAGATTTGCGTTTAATATAAAAATAGACTCAATGATAATGCATGAGCGTACCTTTAGAAGTTATTGAATAACGTGACAGTCGTTGTGCCCAAATATGCAATAGCTTGTAACTCTCAAACGTTTGTGTCAATGATCGATTTTGCCCCAAGCGCGAATATTCATATCCCAAAGTTGAGATTGTACAATGCTGAATATGATCGGTCTGAAATCTACAAATATAAATCTTTACACATTATTATCGAAAATTAACTATCGAAAAATAGATTTATTTTCTTACGATGTAGAAACGGTGGAAAGCCAACTGCACGCCTCTTGTTCTGATAACATAAAGAGAACCGATAGCCCTAATTGCAAATCGAATGATCGTCCGGTGCATAACTTTCTCAATAAATTCATCAAAAGCTGTGATAATATAAATTTCATTTCCGTTAATATCTCTTCGTTTCTTTCAGACGTGCTAAGATACATGAAATAAAACGTTTTGAAAATTTGCAGTAAAGTATAATAATTAAAATCTAAGATAAACTCACCCAAGATATAATTATATTCCTCAATGATGAAGAAAAAACAGTCTCTGATTAGCGACGATCGTTTCCTCCATGCGAGTAAATAAGAAAGATCCATGTTATGCACAACAATCTAGGTTAACCTGTGTAAACACTCGCGTAAACGTAGTTATATATAGGATAGGATAATTATATTATTAAAACAATTACCTTGAATTAATCGTCGCGTCGCGTAAAGAGTTATCATCACGTATATCATACGTTTACGCGAGCGTTACTTTTGTAGTAACTTACGAATAATTCCTTCGCGTAAACGGGAGATAACTTACGATAATTTACTCCGCGTAAACGAGTAAATTATCGTAAGTTACTATCACATCACGGTCGGTCTCGCTCCGACGACACTACCGTTCTCTCAACGATATAGGTTAAGTGAACTGACTGTGACGTGACAGCGCACTGAACGCACTATCTGCACTGGGCGCAGTACAGCACACACGTATGAACGCACTATATCTGCACTGCGCGAAAGCGCCGCCAGTGTCGAAAAAGTGAAAGGGACATTTTCTCTGATCACGTGATATATATGAACTGACCATGGTGGAAGTATACATGGTGTGCTCAGAACTCGTAAACCACGCCCCTTTTCAACGTGATGGTCACTGAAAAACACAGGGTGGGCAACTGTGAGAAACAAAATGTTTAGCGTTGGAAGTTTGGCACTACAGTAGCGTTAATCAGATGATCACGGTTAATCGGAGAGTGATATCGGCCCTGTATCTCGTACTCCTCTGTCGTCGTCTGTCTCTTTCAGGCAAAGTGTGTGTGTGTATTTTCAAACTCCATTTACTAGACAACGTTTGTTTAATTTTGAAAATTGATTTGAGGAGCTTAGAGAACGCAAAAATGGTGCGGTGTATTGTAAAAAATTGTAAAAACACCAATACAACATGTACTCCGGAGGAAGTCAGTTTCCACAAAATACCGGAAAACCAAATCATGCGTGAAGGATGGTACAAAAATATCGGAGAAGTTGTCCTTCCTTCCAATACGGTGAACGGTAAGTCTTAATAATAATAAATATAATGCTAATTAATAAATTGTAGTATAATATATGTAAATGTTTATGCTTATTTGAATTTTTAAAATTTTCTTAAAGTGTAATCGATTGTGAATTACTTTGAAATCACAAACTAGTCTCTCAATGTTACGATTTTTTATTAATTGTATAAAAAATTGTTGTGTCTTTGCTACCATCCTTATGACTCCAAAAATATCAATTTAACTCATATACATACATATATTAATATATACATATATAATTTCATTACAATTAATTTGTATAAAATATAATTTATGTAAAAGTAAAGAAAATAGGTATTTGTCTTGATAAATTCTATTGCTTCTGTTAAATCATCTAATGTAATAGTCGCAAATGTTGCATATATTATTTAATGAAGACATAATTAATATTAAAGAAGACACTAATAAATTCAATAACGCATGTGTAAGTTTCCTTCGCTATTTGAAATTGGTTTATTCATATTAACTGACGAAAGTAAATGAACAAGAAATATATACACTTTGTAAACAATATATCTATATTTAAATTCAAACCTGGGTATAAACAAACACATATAAAACTTTGTACATTGACAGTTTCTGATAGCTTTTAGATCTAACTGAAAATTAGTCGATGAGCCATATTTACACTTGGTAAAAAATTTTCATAAATTATTTCAATAAGAAATGAATAGTGATAAACTGCTGTTTTCATTTTTGGGTAAATTTGATAGAAATTACTTTTTAAGAAAATATATATAAATAAACGTCAGTTATAGCTAATTTGAAAGAACATTATTTTTTATTCAATTGACTCCGAGCGTTAGTTAAAAATTTTTATAACATTAGTAATAACATTCATCGAGAAGTAAATTAAAGGTGATGTTCATACATCAACAAAATACATTACGATTTTTTGTTATTACAGCAAGAATTTGTTCAATGCACTTTACGCCAGAGTCATTTGTTCAGCCGAAGAGGAAGAGAGCTGCGGCAGAAAAGATTTCAAAAAGGCGGAGTCTTTTGCCATCCGCTGTACCTACATTGTATCTGCTGCCATTAAATGAACAGTAAGTTAACAAGGAAAAATCAATATAGTCCTTTTTTAACCATAGCTCCATATCGTTAATAATATATAGTGCTATAATATATTATTTATGAATTATTAGACGAGATATAACAATCATTTTCATTGCTCTGATATTTATTAAAATTACAAAGCTAGCAATTGTAGTCTTTCTGTAGTATGTATATGAAATTACAATAACTTTTTCCTTCTTTTAGAGCATCTCGTGAAGAAGATAATATGAAGGTGATAAGGCGGGAGTTTAATTTGGTTTGCCCATCCACGAGCACTAATACTCCGATACCATCTTCGACCCCAGGACCATCCCCTGCAGGAGTCACTGAGCACTTACAAGATTTGGATCTGCCGATGATAGACTCAACGAGTTGCCATGAAACATTAACATCAGTATCTACTACGTATGTATTAAAATACAAGTGTACCACATTTTGAGGATATATCTTGTATTCAAGTTATTTTTTTCCACAATAAGTAATGTAATTCCTACAGTTGTGTAATATATATTCGACTCAAGTGAGCCATTTAAAGATATTTTGATTCTTTTGAAATGCAATGTGCACAGGTCTTTTCCCATATGTCATCACTATAAGTTTGGTGTACATTAATTGTAACATTATTTTCTATATGTTTTTTCAGTAATCGTTGCCAGGAACCAACCAACAGTGACAACAATGTTCAGGAAGTATCCTATGAACTGTTGCGCAGTGATAGTTTTCCAACAAGGTTAGTAAAATTTATTCGTGAGATAACACACTCGTACGCATAGATGGAAAATTTTTAACAAATTTTTCAGCAAGTCCATTTCAATGCGTTGCACAACGATTTGTTTATATCTGTTAATTCTTGTATAGTTTTAACAATACAATAATTAAGTTTTACAGTGACAAGTTAGGAAATTCTTTAATGACCTTATATATGTACTTATTTTGTAGATCCAAAAAGAAGAAGGTAGTACTACATAAGTGTAGTACACTTTCGTTACGTCGCACAGTAAGATCGAGGAGTAAACGGTTTACTTCCAAGACGAAAGTTCACGAGGCAGAATATAATAGTGAACAAGGAAGTCCACCATTGAAACGTCAATGTCGGTGAGTGAAATACTTTACTGCCTATTTATGGTGCAATATGTAGTAATGATTAATTTTTAATTGCATTGATATTTATTATTTATCACCAGTTTAAAAAAAGTGACTTAAGTTTCCGTTTTAAAAGCATAACAGTTTCAAATGACATGTTGAAAAGTATAATATTCATTTTTGAAGTAATTTAAAGAATCATGTACTTTTTTAAAGTGCTGTATCATGTAATTTTTTACTAATTTTTTACGTGATCGCAATAACCCATTAGGGAGGAAGTAATTCTGCCAAAGTAGTGCTAAGAAAAGATTCAAACCAATAATTATGTCTTCTGAAACCTGAAAAAATTCACAACAAATTTATCCACAAAGCATAACTTCATTTTTTTTTTCATTTTTCCTTACCTAATGTTTCTGCAAGACGATGACATTTGTCCCGTATAGTACCGACAGGACTCCCCAGGTTTTTTTATAATCTCCTGGTGTACCTGTAAGAAAAACCATTTCTTTTACCGACAAAGAATTCGTGTTATTTTTTTCAAATTTGCATTACCTAAATATCGCTTAATTATCATCATATGCGCTAATGGATTGAAAGTGGTCTTAATCAGGTGACAGTTGTACAAGAAAAAAACAAGCAAACATGGTCACATGTTTTTTTATTTAAGTTTACGAAAAATAATAAAAGGACAAATTAATTGAGAAATCATGAGGTTTCGACATAATTTCTCATGTTTTTACCTTCAACATGGCATGCTTCATACTCTATGTGAGATTGACAATCATATCTTAATTACGTAAAAATGTTTTCAGATATATGGACGAAAATATTATCAGCAATGTTCCTGGCAACACGGCAAGCAAAGAAGAGGATCCACATAAGACCATAACGTGGTTGAAAGCTGACTTGAAACATCACAGGTCTCTAGACGAATTTCATGCAAGTTCAGTAGAAAAGTGTATGCAGGAATTGAACAGTCTTGAAATGAAAAATAAATCACTGACATTGCAACTAGCAGAGCGGGAACAGTACGTAAAAACCATTCTTGCTGAAAATATCCAACTGAAGACGTCCATTGCCGAACTTAACGAACAATTAGAAGCGGCGAAACGCGAGAAAGAAGCGGCTCTAACAGTACGTGTTTCTGAAAAGATGAAAGCGGTACTGAACCCCTATTTTACTGAGGGACAAATTCGGTGTTTATTGGAAAATAAAAAATGGATCAGGTGGTCAGTTGATGACTACGCTTCTGCAATTTCATTCCGAAGTATTAGCCCTAAAGCATACCGGTACTTCCGTTTGAAATTACGTTTCCCTCTGCCATCGCTGTCGTCGTTAAGAAGATGGGCACTAAAGAAGTTCGATATCCGCGAAGGTTTTCTAATGGACGTTGTAGCAATGATGAAGAATAAAGCCGTAGATTTGAATGATATGGAAAAGATTTCCGTACTTACTTTTGACGAAATGGCATTATCTGATGAAGTTTGCTTCGATTCGAAATTAGAAAAGTTGGTAGGGCCATGCTCGAAAGTTCAAGTAATTATGATTCGTGGATTATTTGGAAACTGGAAGCAGCCAATTTATTATAAATTTGACCAACCAATGAGGAAAGACATTTTAATGACTGCATTAACCCTTCTATATACTTCTGGTTATGAAGTAGTAGCGTGTACATCGGATATGGGAAACAGGGGAGTATGGGGAGAACTTGAGATCACTCCTGAAAAACACCATTTTCAACACCCGATGATCCCAGACGGTAAAGTATTTGTATTTGCCGATGTTCCTCACCTCCTAAAGCTGTTGAGAAATTGGTTTATAGATGACGGTTTCACACTGCACAATTGCACAAGTAAGTTCACTGTCAAAGTTTATGAGGAAATCGTAAAGATGGGCAACGGCGGAGATCTTCGCGTAGCTCATAAAATAACACAACCACTTCTTGATGCCCGACAAAACTTACGACAATCAGTGCATCCGGCAGCAAAACTGTGGTCCCACACTGCTGCGAAGGCCATCAAATGGGCCGGTAATCAGAAGCTTTTAAGCGAGGATGAATACATGAAATACTCGGACTTTGTCATGGCCGTTAATAATTGGTTTGATGTGCATAATTCACAAACCAAGTATGGTGCACACCCAGGCGTTAACAGCTATGGCGTAGATCTGAGAAATCAGGAACAAGCACTAGCTCTAATGACTTTGCATACGGAAAATATGCGAGTGGGCGGTCGAACATCGCTAATGCCATTTCAAAAAGGCATTCTTATCAGCAATGCCTCTTTGCGAGCATTGTATGATTATTTGTCAATGAAGTTCCCGCAAGACTTCCAGTATATAATAACACGCCGGCTCCAGCAGGATATATTGGAAAACTTTTTTTCGTACATTAGAGGAATGGGTGCAACTAATGACAGTCCCTCTGGGTATGACTTTCGATATCGACTTCGTTGGTACATTCTTGGCAAACATTCCCAAGCTCTGTTTACCATGAACAGAAACACCGAAGAAGATTTAAATGCAAGCTGTATGTCTTCGTCAACTGCTGATACTTCTCTTACAACAAGGGAGACTAAATCCCGCTCCGTACAATCGACTGGAAAGTCTTTGACTCCAAGTTCAGTAATCAGACTTCACGCACCGAACTTCACAGATGGGAATGTTGTTGAGAACACTTCTAAATATGACGATAATAACCTTCGAGAAGAAATAATTTTAACAGAGGAGTTATTCAACAATATTATAAATATAACATCCGAAGACATATTAGACGATTCCGCCCGTGACGAAGGTGACAATTGTACAGAAGACAACTTCGACGTAACGGAACAAGCTGTAGAAATAGAAATTGAAGACTGCAACGAATTATGGAAATTCATGCAAAATAGCTTCCACTCATTGTCACACGAAGAGGAGAAACCGCACGGCTGTGCCAACAGCTCGGACATAGTCCAAATGGCAGGACTGCAATACGTTGCGGGGTATGTAGCCCATCGATTCAGAACGAAGTACCCATTTCTAGGAGAGGCCACTGGCGATTACACTTACAATTCTAGCCACGATAAATGTGACTGGGTCCAAACAGTCTCGAAAGGGTACCTCATCATTCCGTCAGAGGAATTGATGAAGCTTAGTAAAGTTGTGGAGGATTGTTTTGTAGCTTTTCATGGGGACAGTTTCTCAAAAGAAGAGTATGTCGTCAGAAAAGTGGTCACTCTTGTTAAGAGCTCTGGATACAACACCAATTGGGTACCTGAGGAGGTGTTACAATGCCTTGTTAGAACTCGCACATACATTCGAGTTAAAGAAATTGGCAAAAAGACACACGCAAGAAAGGAAAAAAAAAGAAAAGAAAAGAAATTAAAAAAAATGAACGTTCTTCCGACAAAAAGAAAATGTACATAAATATAAGAAACTTGTTATGTTTTATATGATTGTTACCTTGTCTTTGTGTGTATATTTCAAATTAAATACATTATATATTAAATAAACATTAACCTTCTGTCAGCTTTACTTTTAGAGATACCTGGCAGTATATGGCAGACAGCATGATCCAGCCTTGCAGTCAAAACTCGCTTCATAGTTCTTTAAAGATGGATAAATAAATTGAAAATTAGCTGGCTGACTCTTAAGTCCTCGATGCTGTTCCCTTCACATTGATGACACAAATTCCTTCTGTAACCATGCAGCAAAACTTACACCAAAACTTTTTATACTTGAACTTTGTGCAATTGTAGGCCACTGTGTTGCATCTGGTGATAACGCTACATGTTTCGAAAGAACTGCAGCTACTTTTTCATCTCCAAAACTTTTTTTACAGAAGAACCAGCTTGTATTGTTTTAATTAAAATTTTAAATTAAAACAAGTTTCTCAACTAGAAAATTTTTATAGAACATGTATTACATTTCTATTTTTACAACGTGCAATTTAAATTTATCATTAACTTACGATGTGGATGAAACATTTCACTTAAATAATATATATACCTATATTAATAATAATAATAACAATAATAATAATTATTAACTCACCTGAAATCTTAGAAGGATAAATTACAAATATAAACGGCATAATTTCGCATAACTCACAAATTTTTGACGCACAGGTAGACTAGACATAAGTGAATTCTGCATCATAACAACACAAAATACCCACTATTCTAGGGATATTTTGTTGATGGAACCCTGTGTTTATCGGCGACAAGAAAGAGAGAGCCGGGAGATTTTAGAAAAAGACAGACCAATACTGAGCACACCATGTATGTTTTCGCCATGAACTGACTGACAGCGCGCTAAACGCACTATCTACACTCGCGCAGTACACACACGTATACATATGTGCTGGCGATACTAGCACCGCCCTGGTGTCGAAAAAGTGAAAAGGACGCGACTCCAGCCAATGAAATGATGGCATGGCATGAGAGACGGTCGACGTAGAAGTAGAAGAAGTAGTATCTTAAAAATAAATTTTCACATTTGGACTTTGCGTCGCAATATTTCCGCTCGTAGGGCACGTAGCGGAATATTATAAGAGAAACCCCCCCCAAATCGACCCAAGCTATCGATCAAGCCTACTTAAAACTTGATCCGTTCACTCGTTATATGAGATCTCAACATCTCGAGTACTCGCAACTCGTCGCGTCGCGTAAAAGAGTCACGGTCGGTCTCGCTCCGCGTGTACTTGGCGCGAGACACTACCGTGTCTCTTGATTCTTCAGTCTTTTTTACCCCTATTTCATATATAATACTGTAAGATTTGGTTGATTATCGGTATATCTAATAATCGGTAAAAGGGTTCTTTCTTTATAAAATTTTGAATTTTTTGAGGATCGGTGAAGGGAACACCGATTTCTGCTTAAAAAGTGTATAAGATGTACATGTAATTTTACATAGAGTATCATTAAATTAAAGATGTTTCGAATTTTGCGAGGGTCGGTAAAAGGGTTATCGATTTTTGCTTAAAAAATGTGTAAGTTATTTGATGGATAGAATATTATTTAAGGAAGGTATTGAATTTGGCGATGATCAGTAAAGGGGTTACCGATTTCTGCTCAAAAAGTTACATGTATTGAATTTGGCGATAATCGGTAAAAAGGTTCTTTCCTTGCCTCGGTCTACCCTATACATTTTTTAAGCAGAAATCGGTAACCCTTTCACCATTCTTCGCCAAATTCAAAACAACCTCTTTTTAATGCTACCTTATATATAAGATTACATGTATGACTTGTACACTTTTTAGGCAAAAATGGGTAACCCCTTCACCGATCATTGCCAAATTCAACACCAATCTACCTTTAATGATACTCTATCCATAAAAAAAGTGTGCAAGTAGAAACTTGCACATTGCTTCCTCATAGTTTTTAAGTATGCAAGTAGAAACTTGCACATTGCTTCCTCATAGTTTTTAAATGTGCAAGTAGAAACTTGTACATTGCTTCTTTATAGTTTTTAAGTGTGCAAGTAGAAACTTGTACATTGCTTCCTCATAGTTTTTAAGTGTGCAAGTGGAAACTTGTACATTACTTTCTCATAGATTTTAAGTGTGCAAGTAGAAACTTGTTTAAGTGAGCAAGTAGAAACTTGCACATTGCTTCCTTATAGTTTTTAAGTGTGCAAGTAGAAACCTGCACATTGCTTCCTCTATGAGGAAGCCAAATTAATAAATATCTACTAATAATTATGCATAAAAAATAGGCTTCCTCATAGAGGAAGCAATGTGCAGGTTTCTACTTGCACACTTAAAAACTATAAGGAAGCAATGTGCAAGTTTCTACTTGCTCACTTAAACAAGTTTCTACTTGCACACTTAAAATCTATGAGAAAGCAATGTACAAGTTTCCACTTGCACACTTAAAAACTATGAGGAAGCAATGTACAAGTTTCTACTTGCACACTTAAAAACTATAAGGAAGCAATGTACAAGTTTCTACTTGCACATTTAAAAACTATGAGGAAGCAATGTGCAAGTTTCTACTTGCATACTTAAAAACTATGAGGAAGCAATGTGCAAGTTTCTACTTGCACACTTTTTTTCATATTAGAAATCTCCTTACATATTTTCTTTAAATTTCATTATTTTATATTAGTAAAGGGTAATAAAACAACGATTTACATTATCGAAACATAAAATTAAAGAACAAGGATAAAGTGAATAGAAGTTACCTTAAATATACTTTGCTCGTGATAGGGACCAAAAGGAGACCCTGGCATAAATCCTTTCCTGCCATTCCCGAGACGAGGACTCCCCGGTGATACAGGAGTGCCCGGATTACCAGGTGTTATATATATTTCATTTTATACAAATAAAATCGAAGCTGTACACACACACACACGCACGCACGCACGCACGCACGCACGCACACAAACATATATATTTTATTGAATGGAAATATAATACTGCATGAAAACGCAGGTTTCCCTGGACTGCAGGAAATGATGGGTGAGCCTGGCAAGGACGGGTTACCGGGACGACAAAGTGAAACTGGTATGATTGGAATTTCTGGACCGCAAGGACCGGATGGTAAAGATGGACCTCCCGGATATCAAGGACCTCCCGGAGCAACCGGACGACAAGGACAACCAGGTATAATTATACGTATTTCACATTACATGTCAACACGATAATTTTCATTCTCAAATTGAAACGATACGTTGTTACGACATATTTACATCAATTGTTTTGACCATGAATTAAATTGAGAAACAATTTCTCTCGTAGGTTTCTGTGGCGCTCCTGGAATACCTGCGGCAAATGGAATTGGTCCGAGAGACAGAGGATTCTACTTTGCTCGTCACTCGCAAACCGAGATGATACCGATCTGTCCAAGGAACACCGTGAAAATCTGGGAAGGATTTTCGCTGTTACACACGATGGGTAATGGACGACCCTACGCAGAGGATCTTGGTAAACAATATTAACATATTTTCTATATAGATAATGTATTGAGAAATTCAATAAGTTGCTAACACTTGAACAAAGTTTTCGATCTTTGGAATTTTCCGCGGATCTTCTTTTAATAATAAATCATCATCACTACTGGATGATGACGAAGAAAGCAAATTTAATAGTCCAAATGCTAATCGTGCATTTCGTGAATTTGAAACGTTGTCACCATCCCACGCAGCCATGCATGTTGCACTGAACTGACACCGTCTCTCGGAGCTCGTGCCGAATTCTCGCACTATAGTGCAAAAACTCGGCACTAGACTTCCCAGTGAAACAGCGCGCACCGTTTTCGCGCGCACAGAAACGCCCAGTGATACACGTTGCCTGCGGTGAGTGCGCACTGAGTGCGCACTAGTTTTCCCAGTGAAAAACGCTATTAGACTAATAAAAGAACTCACATAAGCGGTCAATACAACAAGAACGGGGATGAATACTTTCCATCATCTCTCGAAAGCGTGTGATCGCCGCGAAGAATTACAAGTGACATCTTTTAATTGCTCGAAAATTGACCGTTTTTGATTATTTAGCTCTAACAAAAGTGTAATGCAATTTATAATAGACTATATTGCAAATAAATGACAATTCACAGGCGCTGCTGGCAGTTGCATTAAGAAGTTCTCCACTATGCCCTTCCTGTTCTACAATCTGAACAACGTGTGCGATTATCCCAATCGTAACGACTACAGTTACCGGCTCAGTACAACCGAGCCTATGCCGATGATGATGACACCAATATCAGCTCCGGAAGTTGGTAGATACATATCGAGATGTTCCGTGTGCGAAGCGCCGACTAGGGTAATAGCTGTTCACAGTCAATCCATGGCAATACCCGAGTGTTCGGGTAGCTGGGAGGAAATCTGGGTTGGATACAGTTTCCTCATGGTAAGATCGATTGTTAAACATTATACTGATCTCGATACAGATTCAATTACATTTCAATAACAAATGAAATAATTTGAGCCAATATTAAAGATTATTTCAATGTGTATTAGCTAATTTATGCATTTTTAAAAACGGATTTTATCAGGAAAATTTGTTAATGCAATTTATTATATTTTTTAAAATTGCAAAAAATACACATTCTTATTTAGTTTCGTTATTTAAATTAATTGTTTTTTTTTAGATTATTAGAAACAACCTCCTTATTTAGATCTTTTACTTATTAACAATAACTATGCAAGTTTTACAACAAACAAATATCAAATTGCTGCTTTACAAAATTATATAATATTAAATTATTGTCAGCTGTAAGTATAACATATGTAATTACGCCTTACAAAATTACAGCATAGAGATGCAGGCGCGGACGGTGGCGGCCAATCTCTAGTCTCGCCCGGCTCCTGCTTGGAGGAGTTCGGCGTTAGGCCGTTTATTGAGTGCCGCGGCCTCGGCTCTTGCAACTACTTCGCCACGGCGACATCGTACTGGCTGACGACCATTCACGACGAAGACATGTTCCGCAAGCCGCTGCAGCAGACGCTCAAAGCCGACCATACGTCCCGAGTGAGTCGATGCGCCGTATGTCTCCGTCGACGGGTCACCGAGGTCCTGAAACCCTTCACGTCCAACAATGAGCGAGCCCCCAATAATTGGGGCGTTGCGCCGCCGGCACCGCCACCGCCACCCCGCAATCTACCCGACTACGAGTCCTCCAGGATACCGCCCAGTCAGTGGTCCCAGGTTTAGGTCTCTGGTACATAGCCGTGGCTGTGGAGGGGATAGGATCGCGTCACGTGACGCTGACGCACACAAGCCAAGCGCCCCGTGTACATGTGCGCTCGGCGTTCGGCCAGCCTCGGCTGGTTAGAGAGAGCAAACATGCTATGCTCTTTCTCTTTCTCTCTTGAACCGGCGCGTCGTCAGCCGAACGTATATACGTATATTAGCGGCTTGACTGTCGTGACGGATCTGAAAGTGTTTCACGCGTCGCGACAGGCCGGCTCGAACCCGTGTGCGATCGCAATAAATAACAATTGCAGCCACCTCTGCATCGCTCCTGCCAGATTCGAATAATTAAGGCCAGGTTAGTTACAAACAATTTATTATTATTTGACAGCATATTGGATACCGAAATTATGTTACTTATGATTTTTTATCTATCTATCTAGAAAAGACAGCGAGATGGCCGAGATGTACAGCAAGCGCGTAGTACTCACGCGACTATTAGACGGAAAAGAAATTTGTGTGATTAATGGCACCGATGAATTGCCGAAAGAGCAGATTGAAGAAATACTGCAGCAGCATAGCGCAAAAATTGTTCAGAATCCAATGAATACAACTTTCTGCGTGATAGTAGGCAATAATAGAACGGTAGGAAATATATATATTTTTTTTCTGCTATGTTATCGCGCAACTCGAACTTGAATACATCCAATAGTTATCGAACTAATAGAACAAATTATGTGCAAACTACTTTTTCAGATACGAGGGAAGGAAGTAATAAACAGTGAAAAATACGATGTTGTAACTTTGGACTGGTTTAAACGTGTCACCAATCAATCCGACTGGGCTTCGTTAGACAATTTTTTACCGTGGGAATTATTATGCAGTCGGGAAATTACTAGACGCAAAGTTGCAGAAAACTATGATGAATATTACGATAATTTTACTGTTGACGCAAATGAAGAAAGTTTGAAGCGTTCATTCGGCAAGATGACGAACGAGGTACTTGAAATTAACGTTTATTACTAAATATATATATATAAATTATCGCACTAATCTAATCGTGGAAATTATTTAGCTTGCGGACAACCAGTTAACCAGTGAGCAGGAAAAAGAGATGGATAAGGAATTATTCGGGAGTACATCGCCTTATTCGCTGTTTAGAGATATAATTGGATTCTTTGCGAATCGATCGTGTTATGCTAAATATAAATTCCGTTTCATGTCAGGTACAGTTAAAGACCAAATTGATAATTCCGTTACGCATGCGTTTGTAGAAGACACAAGCGATGAGGCAAGCACTATTGTGAGAAACGTGAATGCACGTGATTAAACATCTATAAAAATTGTCAAATGTAAATGGATCGAGGAATGTTTCCAAAATCGCCGAATATGTGACATTACAGATTACCTGATTGATTAATAAAGATGTATGTATGTATGTATATTGCTAGTTGTTTAATTATAAATATACCCTATTATAATACCCTATTATTAGATTAATAAGATTTTGACGTAGAACTACGTCTTTGTCGACAGTAAGGAGGGGTATAAGGGGGGGTAAATCTAGGCACAGCCTGCAACGAATGCAACGAAAATATGTCACACTTTGAACGTTTGTATCTTCGAAACTAATAATCGTAGAGTAATCATTGACATCTCATTTTAAAGCTTAAGAAGTCCCATTTATGATAAATCCAGCCTGAACTCTCTATTTCTTCTCGTTTAGATATAGTAGCGTTAGAAAGTTTAGCTAAATTTCTCGTAGATGCAACGAAAACATGTCACACTTTGAACGTTTATATCTTCGAAACTAATAATCGTAGACTAATAAATGACATCTCATTTTAAAGCTTAAGAAGTCCCATTTATGATAAAACAAGACCGAACTCTCTATTTATAACCGATTTTCTTGAAATGGAATTATTATAAGAGATTTTTCTCGAAAAATATTAAAGGAAAATATACTTTATTATATAGTTTTTGAAAGCTCTCAATGTAAGCTAAATGTTTTCGCAATTTAATAAATAAATAAATGAATGAATAAATGGATGAATGGATTTAATAAATAAATAAATAAATGAATTAATAAATGGGTGAATGGATGAATGGATGAATGGGTGAATGGATTTAATAAATAAATAAATAAATGAATGAATGAATGAATAAATGAATGGATGAATGGGTGAATGGATGAATGGGTGAATGGATGAATGGATTTAATAAATAAATGAATGAATGGATGAATGGATGAATGGATAAATGGATGAATGGATGAATGGATGAATGAATGAATGAATAAATGAATGGATGAATGGATGAATGGATGAATGGGTAAATGGATGAATGGATTTAATAAATAAATGAATGAATGGATGAATGGATAAATGGATGAATGGATGAATGGATGAATGGATGAATGAATGAATGAATAAATGAATGGATGAATGGATGAATTGGTGAATGGATGAATGGGTGAATGGATGAATGGATTTAATAAATAAATGAATGAATGCATTGCCTATATCGCCCTTGTCACACTTTGAACGTCACACTTTGAACGTTTGTATCTTCGAAACTAATAATCGTAGAATAATAAATAATATCTCATTTTAAAGCTTAAGAAGTCTCATTTATGATAAGACAAGTCGGAACCCTTTATTTCTTACCTCTTCGATACAGCAGCGTTAGAAAGTTTAACTAAATTTTTTGTCGATGCAACGAAAATATGTTATACTTTGAACGTTTGTATCTTCGAAACTAATAATCGTAGAATAATAAATAATATCTCATTTTAAAGCTTAAGAAGTCCCATTTATGATAAGATAAGTCGGAACCCTTTATTTCTTACCTCTTCGATACAGCAGCGTTAGAAATCACCACACACACCACACACACACACACCACACACAACACACATATACACACCACACACACACACACAACACAGACATCACACACACTCACCACACACACACACATACCCCACACACACACACACACACAACACACACACACAGACCACACACACACACACATACACCACACACACCACACACACACCGCACGTACACACCACACATACACTACACACACAGACCACACACACACCACACACACACCCACCACACATACACATACTTTTCATTAAAATATTTTATTTTCCTCATGGAGGAAGCAATAATGCAATAAAAAATGAATAAATAATGAAATAAATAAATAAATAGTCCAATAAATAAATAAATAAATAAATAAATAATGCAATTAATAAATTCAAACTTTATTTAAAAGAAAAATATTTATCAATTTAATATAAGAAAATGATCACATTAATGAAACTTGTTTTAAATTTTATCTTTGATTTTTAATTTAAAAAATTAAAATTAAGTTGCTAGTTTCATGAATTATATGTCAATATGTGGAAGACTTGTGCCCTCACTCTATTGAACGAGTTTTTCTTGTTAACTTGCTGTAATCTGGAAAAATCAAAATAGAGCACATGAATATGCTTGTTGACTTGCTGGAATCTTGAGCTTGTGTATCTGAATTTAATGGAAGAGATCTAATTATATATTGTATTTTATATTAAAATTAAGACGTTATTATATATATATATATATTTTTTAATTGTATTAATTAGCTTCCATTAAATTCAGATACATACAATGGACATATAATATGTTTTAAAGCTTAAGAAGTCCCATTTATGATAAGATAAGTCGGAACCCTTTATTTCTTACCTCTTCGATACAGCAGCGTTAGAAACCACCACACACACCACACACACACACCACACACAACACACATATACACACCACACACACACACACAACACAGACATCACACACACTCACCACACACACACACATACCCCACACACACACAACACACACACACAGACCACACACATACCACACACACACACACACCACACACACACCCACCACACATACACACACTTTTCATCAAAATATTTTATTTTCCTCATAGAGGAAGCAATAATGCAATAAAAAATGAATAAATAATGAAATAAATAAATAAATAGTCCAATAAATAAATAAATAAATAAATAAATAAATAATGCAATTAATAAATTCAAACTTTATTTAAAAGAAAAATATTTATCAATTTAATATAAGAAAATGATCACATTAATGAAACTTGTTTTAAATTTTATCTTTGATTTTTGAACTACGTCTACTGTCCAGGCACAGACGGTGTATGGCGCATGCGCATTGCGAACGATTAGGCTCCACTAGGGAGGGAGGGAGAGAGAGAGATATGATATGATATGATTTATTATGCCCAAGCATGACTAAAGGGCAAATATACATAATTACACAGTGTATTGCACTAGCAGACTAGAAATGCAATGAAACAAGGAAAACTGCAATATTGGATAGTACAAATAGAATAACTACGGTATAAAATAACGCACTTAAAACTAATATAACAAGTAAGAAATAAAACTAAGAACTAACGCACTTAAAGCTAATAATAAAAAAGAAATTGAGGAAAGACAGACCAAAGCATCACAGTTCGCTAGCAAGCAGAAACTTCCTAAGAAGATTCTTGAAGGAAGGGAATGAAGAAGCCGAAGTGATATTACAAGGAAGAGAATGCCAGAAATAGATCGAGGAAAGATGAAAAGAGTTTCTGTATGTGGTTGTTCTATGGGAAGGAACATGAAAAGTTTGTGATGCATGACGGTCGGATCTCCTCAACGATGGATCAAGTAAAGTGAAATGCTCCCTCAGATAAGAAGGAGAAGACATATAAAGTATACGAAACGTTTGGCAGCCGAGAAAATACAATCTCCTATTCTCAACTGAAAGCCACTTCAGTTGGCGTCTAAACGGAGTGATATGTTCATCACGCTTAAGATCAAAAATGAAACGAATACAACAGTTGACAAGTCTCTGTAATGCATTGTTCAACTCTCCACTCAAGCCATGATAAACCAGACAGCAGTAGTCGATATGAGGCATAATTAGAGACAATACTAGCTTTATCCTTAACCCGATAGAAAGAGAATTTTTATTGAACTTAAGCTTGTACAAAGCATGATGAACCTTCTGAGAGACATGTAAGATATGTTTTTTCCATGATAAATTAGACATGAATGTCACGCCCAGATTCCTCACTTCACTTACAAAGGGCAAAGGCGTCTGGTTTACAATAATAGGTGGCAAGCAGTCGAGGTCAATATCATTAGTATAAGACCTACTAGCGAATATGATTACCTTTGATTTAGCCGGATTAAGTTTAAGACCATTCAAGTTGGCATAGTTGAACAACGCATTTGCATCTCTTGAAATAAGCTCCAGAGCATGACGAATATTAGCCAAAGAACATTGCAGATATATTTGTATATCATCAGCAAATAGCATATGATAAACAAAAGACAGGATTCCACCAATGTCATTAATGTAAAGAGCGAATAAAAGTGGGCCAAGTACAGAGCCCTGAGGAACGCCTGAAGACGTGTATAACCATTCAGAAAAATTACCCTCATCATCCACTACAGCTTGATAACGGCCAGTAAGATAAGAGAAAATCCACGCGAGAACCGCATCAGAAAAACCGATTTCTTTCAACTTGATGAGCAGTCTTAGATGTGGGACAGTATCGAATGCCTTACTAAAATCAAATAGAATCATTAATGTAATTAGTCTGTTGTCAATTCCGCTCTTAATATCGTCACAGACACGTAGAAGTGCAGATTGAGTGTTGTGACCCACCCGATACGCAGATTGTCTAGGATTCAAGAGGTTGTATTTATTTAGGTAATCTGTGATTTGTGAGGCTACAATTCTTTCAAGGATTTTAGACATTTCCGGCAAATTAGCGATGGGTCTCGTATCGGACGGAGACAGCGGAGTACGAATTTTCGATAGAGGACGAATCAGCGCGCGTTTCCACATTGAAGGAAAGAAGGAAGACTCAAGTGAGCGATTAAGCAGCGGTAAGAGCCATTGAGAAACAACCGGCCAAGCAATACGAAGAACATGAAGCGGAATGCCGTCAAAGCCCGACGCACAAGAGTGAAGCGGTCCACTGGTTATGATCTTGTACACCAAGTCAGACGAAATAGTAGAAAAGACAAATTCAGGGCGATGAGAAGGTCGAGAAACAGAAGACATGGCAGAAGTGAAATCTGCATACAAGCAGGGAGGTAGAGAATTAGAGACTGAGGCATAATATGAGTTAAGCTGATTTGGTGTGAAAAAGCGGAGAGGAGAGACTAAACTCGACTTGACTAGTCCAAGACGAGCCAACTCCCTCCACATTTTAGCAGGGTCAGTGATATTACTAAGTGACGCATATTGAAACTCTCCTCTGGCACGTTTAATGTCGTTGTTAAGCTGATTACGAAAAAGTCTGTATCTAGCATAGCCTAATAGACTCCGTGAACGCTTTGCCTGTTTATACATTTGGTTACGAATACGGAGCCTGGACTTGAGTTCATCAGAAAGCCATTGCACAGGAGGCTTCCTGAACACAGACATGCGAGCAGGAGCAAAAACATCAAGTGCCCCAAGTAAAGTACGTGACAGTAAGGTACAAGACTCGTCGACATTAGACTCATCCAAGAGCACATCGATCTCCGTCTGAACCACAGCAGCAACAGATTGAAGATGTTCAAGGAACTCAGAAGTGTCCATACTCTTAAAACTACGTCGCAACATGGACCGCTTAATATCGAGCTTACAATTAAGTGAAAATGAAAGTTCCAAGAGATCATGTCCAGCAATGAATGGACTCAGGGATTTGGAAAACTCTTGAACCTTGTCACAGTCATCTACAATAAAAACATCAAGCCACGAGTCAGAAGTAGCAGTGTGATACGTAGCATCCGAGCTGACAACATATAAAGATAAGCTTAACAATAATTCACGCAAGTAATTAGCTTCAAAACTGTTCGCCAAGAGATTACAGTTTAAATCACCGCCAATAATAATGTGTTTGTAAAGATGAGAGACGCCAGTCAGTGATTCGACGAAGTCATTAAAAAGAAGGCCTTTAGGTCTCCTATATACCGATGCAAACAATATCACAGAGAGAGAGAGAGAGAGAGAGAGAGAGAGAGAGAGAGAGAGAGAGAGAGAGAGAGAGAGAGAGAGAGAGAGAGAGAGCGAGCGTGAGAGAGGGTGAGAAAGACATATGATTTTCAATAACGGATATTATTCTTTAATTATGTTTTTTTGCTACATAAAATAATAAAAAGTAAATATAGAACATTTATTGTTTTATTTCTTTAAAATAAATTTATTTTAAAAAGAAATGGGCACAGTAACAACTGTGCCGCAAGCAACACGTAGAACTACGTCAACTGTCATTATTTCATGTTAAAGTATTCGTGATCAAGAGAGGCCAAGTTCCACACAGGGCTGTAGCGCTGAATTCATCATTATTGATAGTTGACGTAGTTCTACGTTGTTGCTAAAGCTCTCGATGAAAGCTAAATACAAACAAATCTAAACAAAATAAATAAATAAATAAGTAACATATAAATAAAATAAATATATAAAAAATAAAGAAACAAACAAAAACAAACAAAGAAAAAAAATAAACAAAAAAGAGCACAGTAAAAACTGTGCCGCAAGCAACACGTAGAACTACGTCAACTATCAATAATGATGAATTCAGCGCTACAGCCCTGTGTGGAACTTGGCCTCTCTTGATCACGAATACTTTAACATGAAATAATGACAGTTGACGTAGTTCTACGTGTTGCTTGCGGCACAGTTGTTACTGTGCCCATTTCTTTTTATATATTTTTATAATAGCAAATCTTGCCCGTAGTAGATTTGCAACCCTGGAAGATTAATTGGAAGGTTAACCCCCTAAATTAGTTTAATATGACTGGCCTAACCGTCGGTTTCCAGAGTCTCGGCTTTAGCGCCGTAATTTTATTTATTTAAAATATTTAAAAACAAATATTTTTTTTTTCTTAAAGAGTTGCTAATAAATATCTTATTTTTAATTTTTCATTTATTTTGTTATGTCTTAAAAAAAAATTCCTGAAATTTTGACCAGTTCAACGTGGCCTAATCCCTTAATATCAATTATCTGAATTATCATAGATAATTTTCAACTAAGATGACATGACTTTTTATCTAAGATAAAGATAAATATACTTTGTATTTTCTTTATCTAGATAAAGATAAAGATTATCCATTTCTTCATCTGGATGATCATCTAGATAATTATATCTAGTTACCGGCAAACACTGGGCAAACAATTAGATTTTATCTATGTATGTATGCATGCGCGTAACTGTAAATGCGTGAAATCAAAATACAATTAAATATTATGTATGTACATACATAAATTAACAAAATTTCCATATAAATGTCAACAAGTATTAATCAAATAAAGTATAACAATATGATTCCAAAGCTAATCTCGGCGGCAAAACCAATTTCCTTTATTATGAGAATTTTTTAAATTTAAAAATTATAAAAGTTATGAATTTTTAATAAAAATTAGGTTTTTTTCAATTTTTTACTTCAATTTTAATTTATAAAAAATAAGTAAAATATAATACAGCTTCTGCAATGGTAAGAATTTGTTAAAACTTTCACAAACATATTACATTTTTTTTCAGATTTTTATCATCCATGTTCTTTATGTTTTCTATAAATATTTTTTACATTTAAAAAAGATAAGTCATGTAAAGAATTAATTTATTATGTATAACGAATAACGTAAATTATAAGGCATATCACTGGCCTTGTTTATAACAAATGTGTTTAATACGTATCAAGTAAAAAGTAAGTTAATTAGCCAATGACAAAATTCATTTCATAGGAAATAAACATTTCATACGTATTTAACACATTCAGTGTAAATTACGATGCATCCGCATAGAAAACGTTTTGTTTACATAGGAAAAATTCGTGACCGCCCCCCGCCGCGGCGCGTCATCGTGTATCCCCACTTTCTAAATCGAGACAGTCGAGTTTACTTACTGCGCTTGCTTTTGTTTTTCTGCGGTCATCACGGACACGGACGTCACGTTCATTGTGCTGTACCGATTTAGCTTTGCGAAACTCTTTTTACGGTTAGATATCATCATTCTTTTTCCATATTTTCAGTTTCTATTTATTCTTTTAGTGCTTCTCTCTTCATTTTTCCGTTTCTATATTTAGTAGATTTCTGCTCTTTTTCTTGTTTCTTTTCGTCATTTGTCATTCTTTTCCTCAATCCTTTTGCTAGTTTCTTTCTATCTTCTTATCTATCTTCTTCTATATATATGTGTATATTGTGTAATATACATATTACACAATATTCATCATGGAAACTTGCGAGAAATCGAAAAAAAACCCGAAACGAAAATTCTCAGAAGCTTGGCTTAGCGATGATCGCTACAAACATTGGATACGCCAAGTATTATCTGATGAATTTTCGTTTCATTGCAATATATGCAAAAAAAAAATTTCGTGTTCATCGCTAGTTTCCAGGCATGCGGATTCTGCGTGTCATAAAAATAAGATGAAAGAAGTAGAATCGTTGTACAATAACGTTAACAACAACGTACACACTTCTAATACGTCTTCAAAAAAAACATTCCGGCAACAATGGCTCGATATTGAGGAATTCAAATTATGGTTACGCGAAGTCCCAAATAATCCTCATTCGTTTAAATGTGACATTTGCGAAAGGTCATTTGTTGGCGGTTTGTCGCAGATATATAGACACGCAGAATCCAACATGCATATAAATAAATGCGGTAAAAGCGATGTAGAAGCAACCAAATGGAACGAAAATTTGAATACGCAACCTGATGAATCTTTTCTAACGTTCGATGATTTCAAAAAATCATTCGAAATACGATTTTCTGCATTAATTGCAGAAAATAGTATTTCATATGGAACTGCAGAAAAGATTCTCAGACTTTTTCGACAGGCAGGGGAAAGAACAGATTTTCCCAAACTTTTGAAAACTGTTGCTATTGGTTCGACGAAATGCGCAAATATTACGACGAATGTTCTGGGTCCAGTTGAGACGGAACGAGTAGTTGATAATATTCAGAATACTAAATTCTCTATTTTTGTTGACGAAACATCAGACATAACAAATAATAAATGGATGACGTTTTTTGTAAGATATGTAGATTCTGAAACCTTAGATGTTCGATCACAATTAGTAAAATTGATTGAAATTGATGCAAGAGATTGTAGTGCAGAGAAATTATTTAATGCATTTCAATCTGAAATGCATAAAATTCAGATTTTATTTCAAAATATACTTGCCCTGTCATGCGACAATGCGTCTGTCATGACAGGAAAACATTTATCGTTTAAAACAAAACTTGAGACAAAGTGTAAAAATTTATTAACATTTTCATGTCCTTGTCATTCCGCCGCATTAGCGGCGCACGCTGCATGCGCTAAATTGCCCGATTTTTGTGAAGAATTTTTAAGAAAAATTGCCAGTTATATTAACAGTAGTCCAAAGCGTTCTGCTATTTTCAATGAATTTTGTGAATGTTTCCAAGATACAAATCGAAAAATTTTAAAGTTATGCGATACTCGATGGCTTTCACATTATATGTGTGTTGATAGACTTCTTGAATCGTGGGATACAATGCAACATTTTCTAAACGAAATGGTTGTAGGCGAAAAAACAAAATCTGCTGAACCTTTATTAGCTTGTATGATAAACGCAGAAACAAAAGTATATTTTCTATTTTTAAAGTATATTTTAAATTACTTCAATTCGTTCAATGCATTCTTTCAAGCTAGTGAAACAAGGATTCATTTGTTACAATCAAAATCTGTTAATTTTCTTGTACAAATATCGCAAAACTTTTTAAAAGAGTCTTTGAAACATTTACTTACAAACACATCATTTCAAGATAAAAATAATCATAAATCTCTTTGTGATATAACTTTAGGATCAGATTGCGATGAATATCTTTGTGACTTAATGACAGAAGGACATGAAGATGTTGTCACAAATGTATGACAAAATTGTTTGACTTTTTATGTAACGGCTGCCGAGGAAATTAGAAAGAGATTACCTGTTAATAATGCATTTCTATTTAAATTAAAGTGTTTCAACCACAGATAGCTTTATTTGATAGTAATAGAGTAACGTCGTTTAATGATGTTTCTTATATTGCAAAAACTATTCACGGTTTTGATGAAGACGGTTTAAAACAAGAATGGCTCACATTGCATTCTGATTTTACAATCAAAGCAAAACAAACTCTTGCAACATTAAATTTTGATGGTATGTGGAAGAAAATTTTAAAAAGTCAATGTAACAGTGTTCCTAAATATCCCAATTTGACATCACTTATAAATGCAATTAGATCACTTCCGAATTCGAATGCTGATCCAGAAAGAACATTCTCTGTTTTAACAGATGTAAAAACTAAAAAAAGAAATCGCCTTTCGTCGGCCAGTGTTAACGCTATTTGCGTATTAAAGTCAGCGTTGAAGACGAGGGGGGAAACAGCCTTAAGTATGAAAATTTCTCAAAGACATTTACAATTAATGTGTACGGGAAATTTATATGCACCCGCAGCTAAAAAGTCAAAAAGTTCTTTGACATTACATGCTGCGGGTAATGATATTGCTGGTCCCTTTTCGTCTAATGATACGCAGTAATAGTGTTCAAAAGATAATATATTATCTTTTGAACATTATTATGTATATCATATTACATCAGTGATCGGCAAAAATTCTGTTTTTAGTAATGATATCAGTAGGTATAGTATAGGCGTTCTGGGCCACTTTGTGGAGGGTGGATGACGTCATCGGCGTGGAGGAGAGATGACGTCATCGGCGTGGAGGAGAGATGACGTCATTGGCGTGGAGGGGGATGACGGCGTGTTTGCATCATTAATTAAATATATTAATTTATAGGTTATAAATAATTAAATTAATTAAATTAGGTTATAATTTTTATAACCTAACTCAATTAATTTAATTATTTATAACCTATTGTCAGTGGACCGCTCGACGTTTTCGCGGTGCGCGCCGTGGAAAGTACAAAAATGAGTACACGAAATAACAGTCAGTCCTTTTTATTAAAGTGGGTTACACTGGACTTCGCACTCGCGATTTCGCACTCGCTACATTCCTCCGTTTTCTCGACGTCGATCATGTATCGCGTGCGAGTTATGATGGCTCACTGCCGTCCCGGACGGAGCAGGCGAGGGATCGCGGCCGGAGCTTCGCGTCGAGGAATTCGGTGACGTGAGAAACGCTCGTTGGCTCCAAATCGTCTATTGGTCGCGGTGCTTGCGATCACGCGAGAAACACCTGTGCCGTTTGCTCGAAAACACACAAAAAAGGGGGGGGGAAACCGTCGCGATTTGGAGCCTTTCAAGCGTTCTCGAATAATGCTTGCTGTCTCATCGAGTTCGAGAATTTTCAGCTCGCATTTATTCAATTCTCAACATGCCGCCCGCCTCGCATTCGACGGAATGCGAAACGAACGGGGGTTGACAAGGTCGCATAGAGGAGCGTGGGAACGTCTTGGTTCAAAGCGTTATATACAATATATACATTTGAGAACTTAACCTATTTTTACAATGTCCTTAAATCTAATGAAAAACGAACGAGCTTAATTCTAACGGGATTCCGCGGTTCCCGGCGGACTGATAGACGCGGGCAACCGACAGATCTGGGTTATTGGTCGTTTTAGCTCGGAATTGGCGGTGCGTAATGTGACGACGCGAACGCGACCGTCAAGTCCGGGATGGACCTGCTGAATCCTTGCGAGTTCCCACTTTGAAGGAGGGAGTAGGTTACTCTTAAGTAAAACTAACTCGTCAACCTTCGGATTATCGTGAGATTCGGTCCATTTCACGCGCTGTTGCAATGAATGTAAATAGTCCGACGACCAAGAACGCCAGATCTGTTCGAGCATTAATTGTACGTGTTGCCATCGCGACAACCGATTCGCATTGATTTCGAGGACGGATTCCTCCGGTACGCTCGTGAGCGGTCGGCCGATAAGGAAATGACCAGGTGTCAAAGCGGTATAATCGGACGGATCGTCGCTAAGTGGAGAGATCGGTCGCGAGTTCAAGCAAGCCTCTATCTTACATAAAAGCGTAACGAATTCGGAGCGAGACAGAGTGCGAGCACCAGTCACTCGCCTGAGATGGTGCTTAAAGCTCTTCACTCCAGCCTCCCAAAGCCCGCCGAAATGTGGTGCCGCAGGGGGCACGAAATGCCACCGTACGCCGTCGTTAGCGAGAATTTCCTTAAGGGAGGGGTTGTTCACAAGCGCGCGGAAGCTGCGTTGGAGCTCGCGGTCAGCACCCACAAAATTCGTGCCATTATCGCTGTACATGTCCGATGGCAGTCCGCGGCGACTGACAAACCGTTGAAATGCCGCGAGGAATCCATCGGTGGAGTAATCCTCCACACTTTCGAGGTGGATCGCCTTAGTGGCGAGACAAACGAACACCGCGACGTAGTGTTTGCTCCCCTTTTGGCCGCGACCGACAACGGGGGTAATGTTCATAGGTCCGGCGTAATCTATGCCCGTGTGAGAGAACGAAGGAGCAGGATTTACTCGGGGACTCGGGAGATCACCCATTAATTGCGTCGGAGTTTTCGCGGAATGTCGAACGCATGTAACACATTTATGAATGTGAGATTTGATCATGCTTCGCGCGGAAATTAACCAATAATTTTGACGGAGACATCTAAGCGTGAGTTTAGTCCCTCCATGGAGAGAGCGTCGGTGTGCTTGATCGATCAAAAGTTCGGCAATATGATGTCTAGCAAGTATGACGGGGTGTCGCTCATTGTAACTCAGCGCGGAGTTTTCGAGCCGCCCGCCAAGCCGGATTAATTTATCTTTCCCGATAAAGGGGTGGAGAGAGCGTAAGGAACTTGATCGCGATACAGCGGCGTGAGCGTTCAAAGCCTTCAAGTCATCCGAAAAACAAGTCGCTTGTGCCGATCGAAGCCAAAAGACGGAGGCTTCGTGAATCTCCTCTGCGGTCAAGGGAGACTTGACGATCACCGAAGAGGCGACTTTATTTTTTAAGTTCCGAACGAAACGCCGAATGTACGCGGTAATACGAAGAAGTCGGATCCAGCTCGAGCAGGAGGTGGGCAGATCCCACTCAGGAGCTGAATCGACGAGATGAACGGTAGCTTTACGCGCTTCGGAAGATACCGTTTGTAAAATGTCCTTTTCAGTCGGAGTCGGGGGGATCGGCCACGAGGCCGTGGTCGAGCTAAGCCACCGGGGCTCCGACCACCATAATTCATGATTGACGAGATCGGCGGCAGTAAAGCCGCGCGACGCGCAGTCGGCAGGATTTTCCTGGGAGCGAACGTGTTGCCAACGTACGGTCGGAAGGCGCGTCTGCACCTCGGAGACGCGGTTCGCGACATAGGAATTCCAGCGGGATGGATGTTGTAGAAGCCAAGCTAATACGATTTGGGAATCAGTCCATCCAAATAAGAGAGCTCGCATCAAGCCCGTGGTGTTTCTTACCCATTCTATCAATCGAATTAATAGAACGACGGCGTTAAGTTCCAAGCGTGGAACGCTAACGGTTTTCAATGGCGCGACTTTCGTTTTGGCCGCGAGGAGGATGACTTGAATGTTAGAGGGAAAATGCACGATTCGGAGGAAAACTACCGCGGCGTAAGCGCGAGTGGAGGCGTCCGCGAAGCCGTGCAATTCAACATCGATTTTATCTTGACGCATCCCTGTCCATCGAGGAATGCGTATTTTGCTAATATTAGGCAAGTCTGAAACGTAATTGATCCACTGATGCAGAAGATCATCGGGGATGGGAGCATCCCAATCAATTTTACGGAGCCAGAGCTCCTGCATCAACATCTTGGCCGCGATGACTATCGGTGACGCCCAGCCGAGGGGGTCATACAGCTTTGCAATAAACGATAAAACGGAGCGCTTAGTATGAACTGTCACGGCGTATGGCGAAATTACGAAACGAAACGAGTCATCGCGCGGAGACCAAGACAGGCCGAGGACCTTGAGCGTGTCATCGTGGTTGATCGGATAGTCCGAGGATTCCCGTTGGTCCTCTGGAATATCCGTCAAAAGTTCGGCTGAATTCGCGGCCCATTTTCGCAGGGGGAAACATCCGCGATTCATTATGCCCACGAGTTGCTTGCGCTTCTCGAGCAGAGACAGAAGGTCGTCTGCTCCGAAAAGAACATCATCGACGTAGGTCGACTCTTCGATTATATTGACCGCGTCGGGGAAGTCTTTACCTTCGTCGCGAGCTAATTGGATAAGGGAGCGCTGTGCGAGAAAAGGCGAAGGTTTTTGCCCGTAGGTCACGGTGAGTAAGCGGTAAAGCCGAATCAACAGACTGTCGGGGGGGCGCCAAAGAATTCGTTGATAGTCCGCGTCATCCCGATGCACGAGTATTTGTCGGAACATTTTAGCAATGTCAGCCATGTACACGTACCGAAAGAGTCGCCAGCGCAGGATTATCGCGGCGATGTCTTGTTGAAGTTTAGGTCCCGCCATTAGAAAATCATTGAGCGAGGTTTTGTCGGTCGATTCGCTAGAGGCATTAAACACGACGCGTAACTTGGTCGTTGTACTCGATTCGCGTAAAACAAAATGATGCGGGATGTATATCGGGGGGTAAGGGGGGCGCTCGTCCGCCCGCACCGACTCCATGTGCCCCATCGATTCGTATTCTCTTAAAAAATCGTGATACTGCGCGGCGATTTCTGGTTTCCGCGCGAGTCGGCGCTCCATATTGGAGTACAGGAAGGAAGCCTTTCGGAATGTGTCGCCGACGCGAGGGGGGCCGTTTTTGAACGGCAAACGCACAATGTAGCGTCCTTGTGAATCGCGAGAATGAGTCGTCGCAAAATGCTTCTCGCAACGTTCGTCCTCTTCGGTGAGAGGAGTTCGAGAGGGGATACGTTCGTCCTCCCAAAAACTTTGAATTAAGGAATTCGTATCCTCGCAGGATACGCAACTCAGGACAGAAGCGGACTCTCCGGCCGGGCGCGCAGGGCCGGCGGGACCGGAGAGGATCCATCCGAAAATTGTAAGCTGGCCCGTCGGAGTGCCGACCGGGCCCTGACGTAGACCGTCGAGTAGCAGAGACCCGTATAAATCCGCGCCGATTAATACATGAATCGGGTGATTACATGAGGGATCAGGATCTGCTAAAGGTAAATCGCGTAGATGTGGCCACATTGCGGCCGGCTTCTGTTGAGAGGCTGTATAAGAAGTGATTCTTTGATATACGTAACCCGAGAAGGGAAATATCGGTCCCTGTTTGTCGCAGGGCGCGAGAGCAAGATTAACTTGTGACCGCGCGACTCCATTAAATTTTTCTCCAAAACAATGTATCTTCAACGCGGCACGATGACGCCTGGTTCGCATCGTCTGACAAAGAGATTCTGATATGAAACTGTATGTCGAGCCTTGATCTAGTAGTGCACGTACTTTAAATGTGCGGCCCTCGATTGTACTTAAACTAACATACGCAGTGGCGAGAAGTACATGAGGCGGTTGTTTCACAAAATCTCGAGTAGCATGCACGTTTTGAACGAACGCTGAGGGCGCGGCCGGTGACTCGGAGGCAGCGGCGACTGACAAAGCTGACGGAGCTGAGGACGGCGAATTAATCGCGGAAAGCGTACTTTTAGTACCAGTTTCCGTACCCTCGCGGTGAAGCAGCGAATGGTGAGCTTGGTGGCATTGATTGCACCGTCCTTTACTCGGACAATTGTTTGAAAAATGCTCGGTTCTCAAACAATTAAAGCAACATTTATGCTGTCGCGCGGCGAGTCGACGCTGCTCGACCGACAGACTTAGAAATTTATTACACTTTGCAAGACCGTGGTTTCCGGAACAACGGACGCATTTGACGGGCGAAACCGTATTCACCGAAGCACGAGCTCTATTACCGCGCGCACTATTTGACGCAGATTCGGATTGCGAAGGGTAATCCGCGAGACCGCGAATGCGAAGAGTCATGAAGTCATGAATCTCTTTATACGTAGGGTACGCATCCGTGTTGCCTCGTTTAAGATTCCATTCATTGCGCGTTCGCGGACTGAACTTTTGCGAGATAATATAAACTAGGAGGTCGTCCCACATATCGACCGGACGATCGAGATTCGTTAACGCGGCGAGAGATGCGGACACACTATCGCGAAGTTTTTTCAACTCGGTCACGTTCTCGTTTTTCATTTTCGGTAAGTCGGCGAACGAATGGATATGCGCGTGAATAATCGCGTTGCGGTTGTCGTATTCGTCGGTAAGAAGTAGCCACGCTGCCTCGTAGTTCGCGTCAGAAATTTGAATGTTATTAATCAACGACGCGGCCTCGCCGGAGAGGCTCGCTTTCAGATAATGTAACTTTTGCGTTCTTGTCAACGATTCACTGTTTGCTACGAGAGACTCGAAGATTCCGCGAAAATTCTCCCATTCAGCGAAAGCACCAGAAAAGTTCGGAAGCGAGATACGAGGCAGATGCAATGACACTCCGGAGTGCGCGTCGCGATAAGAAGACTCGTTACCTCGATACGGCGCGCTCGGGGCGTCGCTACTTAATTTACCGATGACCTCGTGGAGGTGGTCCGTCGCGTCGAGGTAGGCGTCCTCGGCGGCAAGAAATTCCTCGTCCTTGAAGTAGTGGGTCGACTTCTTCTCCTCCGCCGTAGCCGTCTGCAGCAGCTGGACATGGAGGGCTTGCACCTTTTCCCAGAGACCCTCCAAATTCGTCAGTCTCCCCTTCGTCTTAGGGAGAGTGACCTGAGCCTTGGGAAGCTTTTTGAAGTTAATCAGCGACCGTCGTAGCTGGTCAATCGCATTGCCTTGAGCAATGAGTAGATTTTCGAGATCCGAAGACATGTTGAGCAGATGTCTGGATCGTGTAGAAATCTTTCAGACACTTGCGTGTCAATCTTCTTGTCGAGCGAAGACGCTCGTGTGCGACTCCGCGGCGAGTAGCAGGGCGATACTCGCGGGAGGCAGGGACGTCTGGCACGTCTCGGTGCGACTCCGCGGCGAGTAGCAGGGCGATACTCGCGGGAGGCAAGGACGTCTGGCACGTCTCGGTGTGCGACTCCGCGGCGAGTAGCAGGTACTCGCGGGAGGCAGGGACGTCTGGCACGTCTCGGTGTGCGACTCCGCGGCGAGTAGCAGGTACTCGCGGGAGGCAGGGACGTATAGCACGTCGCAAAGCAGGGCGCCGTCGGGCGGCGGATGCGTATCGCAAGGAGCACGATACGTTTGCTGGAGGTCCCGCAGGAGCCTCCGAAGCACTTCACAAAATCACAAGGCACCTATCTTTAGGAGAGCGGGTGTGGTGCGCTCAATGTTCGGAGTGAGCCACGGAGTCGAGAACGCGTAGGCGGCGAACTCCGTTTTCGAGCGAGTCGAGCGGGCGCGCCGATTCGTCAATCTCGGCGTAGCACAACGCGAGCACTTTTGAGGCGGTCGAACTGTCTATGCCGGTCTTTTATGTCAATCCGGCTCGAAGGACCATTAAATGTCAGTGGACCGCTCGACGTTTTCGCGGTGCGCGCCGTGGAAAGTACAAAAATGAGTACACGAAATAACAGTCAGTCCTTTTTATTAAAGTGGGTTACACTGGACTTCGCACTCGCGATTTCGCACTCGCTACATTCCTCCGTTTTCTCGACGTCGATCATGTATCGCGTGCGAGTTATGATGGCTCACTGCCGTCCCGGACGGAGCAGGCGAGGGATCGCGGCCGGAGCTTCGCGTCGAGGAATTCGGTGACGTGAGAAACGCTCGTTGGCTCCAAATCGTCTATTGGTCGCGGTGCTTGCGATCACGCGAGAAACACCTGTGCCGTTTGCTCGAAAACACACAAAAAAGGGGGGGGAAACCGTCGCGATTTGGAGCCTTTCAAGCGTTCTCGAATAATGCTTGCTGTCTCGTCGAGTTCGAGAATTTTCAGCTCGCATTTATTCAATTCTCAACACCTATAAATTAATATAATTTTTTATAACCTAATTTAATTAATATAATTATTTATAACATAATTTAATTAATATAATAATTTAATTTAAAAAAAATTTGCATGACAAACTATAGAGTTGAACGCAGGAAGAGATGGCGTCGAAGACCTTTTTTTTCTGGGTCTACGTTCAATAAATAAAAAATTAAATAGATTAATAAATAGATAAATTAAATAGATTAATAAATAGAAAATTAAAAAAATAAATTGATAAAATAAAAAATTAGATAGATTAATAAATAGATAAATTAAGTAGATTAATAAATAAAAAATTAAATAAAATAAAAAATAGATAAATAGAAAAATTAAATAGATAAATAAATAAATAAATAAATAAATAAGTAAATAAATAAATAAATAATTATGGTGTCGAAGGCCATTTACTAGGTCTGCGTTCAACAAAAAATCAACAAAAACCATATTTACGTAACTTGAACAATAGATAATTTATGGCCTACACGTCCCTATAATTTATGATCTATAATTGTCTCATCCTTTGATGAGCTATGTGTCGGGACATGGTTTATGTTACCATTCGGACGAAATTTTTTTACTAATAAGCAAATAGCTTATTTGCTTATTGAGACCCAAAGGGTCTAAGGGATGTCACCTCTCTGTGACGTAAGCTCTAGAAATAGAAGAGGAAGAAATGATTAAGAAAAGAGAAAGTGCGATAAAAGAAAAGTATAAAACGATGGAAAATAGTGTTAAAATTATAGTATTCTCAAGCAAGCAAGTGAGCGAGCAGTCTTTGATGGTACACTTCTATATGACATCGAGAATTGCAATTATGGTTTTTTAAGTTTTTCAGTTAATATTTTTTTTCAATTTTCTGATGATTTTTTGTTGAATGCAGACCTAGAAAATGGTCTTCGACACCATAATTATAAAGCTCGCCTTTGTACTCATACCTGTGTGATGGTCCCCCTCGCCGCCGAGATTCCCTCGCCCCGCACTTCCTCGCCGTCGAGATTCCCTCACCCCACACCCCGCACAGAGCACCACATATTTATGCCGATATTTAATTTTAGAAATTACATCATTCATTCAGTCATAAAAAAATCCGTTTATTTAACTCTTTTTACATAATATTTCATACTTCATACGCGACGACCCGGCATTAATAAAATAGAAAGTTTCCAATTTGTTCGCGTAAAGATGTAAAACAAGTATACTTGGCGCGAAACACTGTCATGTCTCTTGACATAGTCAGACAAGACATTCCCCAGATATTAGACTCCAGATAGACACATGTGGATATTTTTCCTTCATCTGAGCAAAGAAGTCGCTATTGTGATCATGCATTACATGAATCGCTCTCAGTTTAGGATGCTGCTCGAAAATTGCGGAACTAGTTAACTGCCGCAAGTATACTTGTTTCACATCTTTACAGAGCGTCAGCTCGTTGATATCGTCATGATGATCCACCAAATTGACTTCTTCCAAGCGTTGACAGGAAGAAAACAATCTATGGAACAAATGTCTAGTGTAATCGTAGTTCCTGTAACAAAAACCACATACTATTACTATACGGTTCAATCGCAAAGAAAAAAACAACCGTTCATGATGTTTGCAAGAGATGTTTCGAAAACATACAAATTTCAATAATAAAGAATATGATAATATGCATTAAAAAAGTATAGCACAAACTTACATCCATAAAATACACAGTTTTCGTAAATTTTTGCACTCACAGAGGTCATCAATATTTCGCGACGAAATAATACCTCCCGATATATCTAAAATTTCCAAGTCTGGACACGAATTTCTTAACTGCATTGTAATTGCGTCTACATCTAGATCTTCTGCTACACCGCCGGGGCAAAGTAAGACACGCATTCGTCGAGTTTTTTGCAGTATTTTACAAACAGGTTCAGCTGTTCTAAATGTCATTCTAAGGTCTAAATGTTCTAGACCTTTTATGTTGCGGATGTTCGAGAGACCTTTATCCGTTAATGCGCCTCGATATGCAGCGAGATCCAATACTAAAAATAATATATACATATATCATCAAAGGATGAGACAATTATAGATCATAAATTATAGGGACGTGTAGGCCATAAATTATCTATTGTTCAAGTTACGTAAATATGGTTTTTGTTGATTTTTTGTTGAACGCAGACCTAGTAAATGGCCTTCGACACCATAATTATTTATTTATTTATTTATTTATTTATTTATTTATTTATTTATTTATTTATCTATTTAATTTTTCTATTTATCTATTTTTTATTTTATTTAATTTTCTATTTATTAATTTACTTAATTTATCTATTTATTAATCTATCTAATTTTTTTATTTTATCAATTTATTTTTTTAATTTTCTATTTATTAATCTATTTAATTTATCTATTTATTAATCTATTTGATTTTTTATTTATTGAACGTAGACCCAGAAAAAAAAGGTCTTCGACGCCATCTCTTCCTGCGTTCAACTCTATAGTTTGTCATGCAAATTTTTTTTAAATTAAATTATTATATTAATTAAATTATGTTATAAATAATTATATTAATTAAATTAGGTTATAAAAAATTATATTAATTTATAGGTTATAAATAATTAAATTAATTGAGTTAGGTTATAAAAATTATAACCTAATTTTTAATTAATTTAATTATTTATAACCTATAAATTAATATATTTAATTAATGATGCAAACACGCCGTCATCCCCCTCCACGCCAATGACGTCATCCTCCCTCCACAAAGTGGCCCAGAACGCCTATACTATACCTACTGATATCGGCGGTTATTTTTAATTAATCAAAAATAAAAAATTTAAATGTTTTTAATTTTAATTAACAAAAAATTGGTAATTAATAAAATACTAAGCTCTAAATTTAAAATAATTATTAATTAATTGAAAATGTAATACTCTGTTTAAAAAATTTATAAATAATCAGAAATATATTGCTCATAATTTAAAAATTGACAATTATATAAAATAAATTGTCAATTTTTAAAAAAATTACTTGTTCGAGAGCACGCGGTAGCGCGAGATAGCGCGAGGTAAGGACAACCACAAGAGAAGACACAGCAAGTACAGAAAAAATAGCGTTTATAATGTCAGATATGTACAGAGATAACAAAGGTTTCTTTTAGGCAAGTGCCGTGAGCGCGCACAGAGTTGAGCACGGCGAGAGCAGCGGAAAGCAGTTAAGCAAGCGAGTGCGCAACGGCGGCGGTACGCAGTATAGAAAAGCGGTAGGAAAGCGGTGTACTAGCGGTGATCTGCGAGCAAAATCCGTTCCGCGGCGCCGCGGCGGTCTTTTATCACCTCCGCGGTGATGCTCCCTCCTGGCAGATTACCGATGATTTCGGGCGGGTGATTGGCCCTCGGCGGCCTACGTCATCGCGTTGACGTCACCGTTTTCACGTGACGACAAGTGCTCGTTGCTTGTTTTCGGCAGCGGTGTTTATGGCATGAACTTTCTCCCTTGTTGGCGCGGTAGCGTGACTTTGTTATTGCCGAGCGAATGTCAGCGAATATTCCCGAATGCGACTGAGAGAAAATCCATGCCATAATTTGCCAATAATGCGACTTCTACATAGCGATTTCTTTAAATATTGCTGAAGGCGAGCGAACCCCGACATGCAATCAAACGCGACTTCCGGCAAGAGTAGCGCAATCTCAAACATTACTCATTTAGAAAAAAATATTTTTAATTTTTTGAAAAATTAGTAATTTTTAAAAAGTAAATTATTTGAACAATTAGTAGATAATTATTAGAAAATATATTACTAATTTTTTAGAAAATTAGCATTTATTAATTTGTAAAGTATTCGTTTTTTAAAGTATATTAGTTGCAGTAGAAAAGAAACGATGACGTAAACTATACTAAATAATTTTTTCATACTAAAAATTCGTGTCTTTTGGGAAAATTTGCAATTACTAGATGAACTATAATTTGACGATGGTCTCTTGCTCTCTCTTAAGGTCATCGCACACAAAATTGGATAGGGTGCATAAGCATAGCATAAGGGCTCAGACACAATGAGAGGAATAAGGAACAAGGAATTAAACATAAAGAGAATGCCATGTCTTGAAAAAAGAGAGAAGCTGTGTCTTGAAAAAAGATGCGACTACTATGTTTAATTCCTTGTTCCTTATGCCTGTAAAAACCGTTTCAGATCCAAGTAAAATGCTCTGCTACAATTGTGGCGAAACGGGACACACTTCACGTTGGTGTAAGGCCGAGCGACAAATTGTATGCCATATCTGCCGACGTAAAGGCCACGTAAATAAAGATTGCCCATCGCATTCGGGAAACGAGCAACGCCCACAGTGATCCAACCTCAGGTTACTGTCACGGAGGGCAACAATGAGGTACCCAAAATTAAAACTAATATCGAGCAAATCAAGTCATTGGATAAATTAGACATCCGCGCAGATACAACGACACTAACACATGCACAGAACCAGAAAACTGACGAAAGTGATCCGTCAATTAAATTAGACGTAATTGTCGAATTAACAGACGAGTCAGAACTGTCGGACGATGACTTGGACGTAGATACTTCAGACGAATCCTTTGAAGAAACGGTACAGTTTTCAACATTGGTAACGGACAAAACACCTGACGCAACAGCTACCGACATTACTAGGGAGAACGCGCTGGAGATTGAGAGATTGAAAGCCTGGAGACCAATTGGTCTGCCACCTCACTTAGTCCACCGCTTAACACAACGACGAATCTTTCGCGCCAATAACGGTCTGGTCGAGCCGAATAAAGTCATGAGAATCCCGATAGAGATCTCCATCTTTGGTGAAAAAATTCGCGGAATATTAGACACGGGAAGTGAAAGATCGTATTTGAGTCCAGCAACATACGAAAGAGTAAAAGACCTTCAAATTAAAGACCTTTCCTCAGATTCGACATCAAGAAATGGAGTACGATTAGGCGATAAGTCAATCGTCAAGACCAAAGGGGGCACGTCTTTCGTGATCGATGTGGGTGATGTATATGGCCCACAATGGTTTAGCGTCCTTCCGAATCTGTCGAGTGAATTGATCCTTGGGATGGATTTTTGGATGTCATTTAAAGTAAAAACTAACCCAACGACAGGAACTTGGACGTTGGAGGGGAGTAAATATTCCTATCCAATGTCGCAACGTCGCGTTACACGAGCGGAATTGAGAGTTTTGACAGTCGACGAAACGAATAAGTTAAGAAACTTCCTCGACTCTGAATTTGCAAAATTTGACAAAGAATCTACTGGAATGACTGACTTAACTAAACATGTCATCGAACTGAACGACTCTACCCCACATCGACAGAAACCTTATCGACGAAGCGAGGTTGTCCGCGAGTTTATTAATAAAGAAGTCGATCGATTACTGGAAAAGGGATACATAACTTACAGTAATAGCGAGTGGGCGTGTTCACCGGTCGTGGCCCCGAAGGCGAACGGGGGACTCAGATTTTGTATAGATTATCGTCCGGTAAATCAAAAAACCGCTAAACCAGCTTACCCGCTCCAACATATAAAATCAATCTTGTCTCAGTTACATCAAGCCAAGATAATTTCGACTTTAGATATGAGCGAAGCCTTCCATCAGATCCCTACGGATGAAAGTAGTCGAAGATACACGGCGTTCGTCGTCGAGGGTAGGGGGTTGCTGGAATGGGTCAGAATGCCGTATGGTTTAACCGGAGCTCCCTCCACGTTCCAAAGTTTAATGGACGAACTTAAACGTCGAATTAAGAAATTAATTTTAGAGAGAAACCTTCCGAGTAAATGGGCCGACCAACTGTTCGCGTATCTGGATGATTGGATAATAGTCAGTCAAGACCTTGATGAACATCTTGCGCTTTTGTCACTAGTGTTCGAAGTCCTACGGGAAGCAAAATTAATAATTAATCGCGAGAAAAGTAGTTTCGCTTGTAAAGAGGTCAAGTTTCTCGGCTATATCGTTGACGAATTCGGTATGAGACCAAATCCGGAAAAAATACAACCAATCCTCGACTTCCCAGTACCGCGAGATAGAACGCAACTCCGACAATTCAATGGTCTCGTCAATTGGTACCACCGACATTTGAAAAGCATCGCGCGAGTACAAGGACCTTTGAATAAGTTAACTAGTCCAAAAGTTCCGTGGAGATGGACAGAAGTCGAACAGAAATCTTTCGAGGAGATAAAGGCCGCACTGGCCAGCGCACCGAGACTGTACACACCGATACCGGGTCAACCGTTTATTTTGTATACAGATGCTAGCGACTTCGGTTTAGGCGCGATCCTAGTACAACAAGATCCCGACACTAAGAAAGAAAATTTGATAGAAGTCCTGAGCCGGCCGTTAAAGAGCGCGGAATTACACTACACAACCACCGAAAAGGAGTGCCTAGCGGTCGTTTGGGCAGTTGAGAAATTACGTTGCTACTTAGAAGCAATGCCCTTTAAACTGGTCACCGATCACCAAGCGCTACAGTGGCTACATGGATTAAAGAACCCTGTAGGCCGCCTTGCAAGATGGGCAATTTACCTCTTACAACATAAATGACAGTCGAATATAGGCGCGGAACGACAAATGAAGCACCGGATGCACTTTCGCGCATGCACGATGTCGACGTCGATCCATTCGGGTGGGAGAAAATTATTAAAGAGACAACTCAAAACCGAATGCAATTAACAACAATCTGTGATCAAGACTGGTACGAGACAAAACGCAAACTCGTGAGTAAACAACCGGATAGATTCCCCGAGTGGAAGATCGAAAACGACGAACTTTATTATCACAGACCAGACTATGCTAAAATGTTGATTGACGACGAAAACCCGTGGAAAAGAGTAATTAGGCCGGACGAAGTCCCCAACATTTTGCGTGAAAACCACGCAACCCCACAGGCAGGTCATTTAGGTAGAGACAACACGTATAATCGTATAAGACAAAATTATTACTGGCCAGGTATGTCACAAGACGTAAAGTCTTATGTCGAAGATTGCGATATCTGTCTTAAAGTCAAATTCGATCAGAAACCATTAAAGGGACCGTTAATGACGAGATCTCTGCTTGCACCATGAGCACAACTGGCCATTGACACAACAGGACCGTTCACGCGCTCGAAGAAGGGTAATATATATATCATTGTAGTACAAGACTTATATACAAAATTCGTCGAATTATTTCCAGTACGTAATCAAACCGGTAAAATCGTGGTCAAAGCCCTGGAAACGGTATTTGACAGATGGGGAACTATTCCAGAGTCGATTGTCACAGACAACGGCACGGAATACGTAAATAAAGACGTTAAGGCCTTCCTAGCAGCCCATAAAATTAATCACATCACCACCCCGTTAGCACACCCGCAAGCGAACCCCGTAGAACGCGTTAACAGAACAATAAAACCCATGATTGCGGCATTTATAAAAACTGGTCAGAACAAGTGGGATGAAAACTTGTCAAAACTCCAACTTGCGTACAATACGGTGCCTCACTCGGGCGGTAGAGTCACTCCGTTCTACTTGAATCACGCGCGAGAGGCTAACTTGAACCAACGGAAACGTTTAGTTGACAATAACCGACAAGTGACTGACGAAGCAGTGACTGACTGGGTCGAACGGATAGCCAAATTTGACGAATTGCGCCATGAGGTTGAAAATCAATTAAAGATTTATTCCCAAAAACGTCTTGCCAGGGCTAATTTAGACAAAACAAAGCAGTTTGAATTAAAAATCGGCACTACAGTGTACTATCCGAACAAAAAATTAAGTAGAAAAGTCGAAGGATATTCTGCTAAGCTAGCCCACCGGTATTTAGGCCCGGCAATCGTGAAACGAATAATTGGGCCAATGATTGTTGAATTGGCGGATAAAAACGATAAAATTGTCGGGAAATATTATGTAACAGATCTAAAAATTCCCCGCCGTAGTTTACGTAGTACTTTTGCGTTAACAGATTGACAAAAAATTAAATAAGGACAGCTGCTCCAGCTACCCTATCGACATGAGCGACGAAGGGGAGACCGCCAAGAGTCTTCATGAACTACTGGCGGAAAAACTGGAAATCGAGGCCAGAGTACGAGCCCTGACAGAGAAGATCGAGTCCAAGCGAAACAGAACGGTATCAGTCATCGAAGCACCGGCAACAGACGTCCCGAAGGCTTCAAAACCTACTGAGTCCGACGAATTGTCAGTGGGCTCGGACGAGTCATTTGTCTCGCCTGCCCCTTCGCTCCGTAGGCCGCAGTCGAGTCGCAGAGAATCCGATCCAGAGGCTATGCCGCGTAACACAGAAGCGGCTCAGTTACTGAGGGAAATTCGCAATCTCCCACCACCGAAGCTCATGCTTACATTCTCAAAAAGGGTAACCGATGCAGACATCCATCGAGAGAACGTCTTACGCAACAGGATTCCATCGGGAGGGCACCCCCAACGGAAGGCAGCCGCTACGGGAAAGGAACTCAAAACCGTCGACGACCCGGAGGCACTGGTTGCTCCGTCAGTCATAGTAAAACCATTGCCGTTAAATAGGATGCCATCATTAGACGAGGTCCTAAAAGAGCTCGGGGTTGTTGAGGCCGACAGCACCCCACGCAAAGAGAGACCCCTCTACATGGCTGATTGCCGCATAATCAGCGAGGAAGTCTTTAAATCCATTGTCTCCAAAAGGGCTGAATATCTCCTCAAGAAAATGGAATCCACGAAGGTCGATCGGGGCACCCAGACGTACGTCTCCGTCGCGGGGAAACCACGAGTGGTTGGCTGCGTCAACTGCAAGTCGGCAGAACACCATTTCAAAGCTTGCGGCTTACCCTATCGACCTGGATTCTGCCAGATTTGCGGTGCAGACGGGTTCGACACGCAGGATTGTATTTACCCTCACGGTGTCGAACACGAACGCGCCCTTAATCGTTGTGCGGGATGCGCCAAGGATCTCAGCTTGTACTGTCCGGAATGCCCTAATTGCAACATAAGGTTCGAAGGACTGTCCGACTGGCTCCGGCTAAATTATGCAACCTGGCCGACATGGATGATCCCAACTGATCACCGGTATCTCGTCGGTGAAGGGGAGGAAGTCCTCAGACGCAAGGTCAAAGCCAAGTTTGACTCACCCGAGGAATATCCAAACAAGCTGAGGAGGTTCCTCATCAGGGAGAACGCCCTCTTGCCAGAGTCAAAGTTGGCAAACCCCAGAGCCCCAAGAGCCCAGCAATTGTCGGAAGAGAAGAGACAACGGGCTATTCGAGCCCTATACTGGCCCTCGGCAAAGAAATCGCTCGACGAAGCCATGAAAGACAGGCCCGAGATCGGGGACGGTGAGGAGGTCAAGATTATCGTGCCCACGAAGTACAGGAAGTCGCCGAAGTAAACCATTGATCGGGAAAACGCTTATTAATTATTTAACCTACTAAGTTTATCGTCGATTACTAACCTTGTCTTAAAATAAACATACATATTGTCAGGACTATCTGTCATAATTGACCTCAACCATATCCTCTAAGATACCAAGAAGACAATTTTGAGTCGATTGTTTTGTGGCATATTGGGCGGAGCTGTTGATTGCACATTAAGATAACTGTTAGTCTTTGATTTCAGCTACAGAATGCGAATAAAATTAATTTACTATTGACAGTTGATCGCTCCGTTGACAGAGTTATCCTACTCACACGTTAAGGTCCGAAGGGGGAGGATGTGACAGGAGATTCTGACCTTAACGTTTCGCAGACTAAGCTCTCGGGATCTGCGTTAAAATAAGGCGATATTCAATTAAAATCAAAATTTAGCGCTGGATCCAATAGGATCGCTCTGTTTAGCCGAACTACCGAACAGACCCCGACGGCTGCGCCGGTAGCGACATAGCGCCCAACGACCAATGAGCGTCGGCCGTGCGTGTGGCGACTCGCCCCTCTCTCCCGGACCACGGGAGGCCGCCGGCGAGAACGGGACCGTACTCACTCTCTGTGTGAGCATCGTGCGAACGTGTCAAATTGTCTATTCCTCTGTGAAATCGTCAACGCCGTCGAGAATTGTGAACGATCTGAGAATCTGAGAATTGTGATCGCACGGAGAGTCGATCTCCGAGAGTTGACTGCTAGTCAAAATAAAGGATATTAATCTGTCAATACGTGAGTAGTAGTCTACAGTTCCGCTAATTGCTTCCTTCTTGGTATCTCCTGTTTCATTTCCTGGGTCGCCCAATCGGACCATCTTATTGAACTTATCGTAAAACGCAGAACTTTGTCAATTTCGGGAAAATTGACTGGCGCCCAACACACTGGTTAATTTCTTTGAGCCCCGACAGCTTCGACCCAAGCCGCGTCGGGTGAAAGGCTTAATATCGAAAAGTCCTGTCTCAGTAGAAAGAGGCACGCGACAGTCAAGCCGCTAATATACGTATATACGTTTGGCTGACGACGCGCCGGTTCAAGAGAGAAAGAGAAAGAGCATAGCATGTTTGCTCTCTCTAACCAGCCGAGGCTGGCCGAACGCCGAGCGCACATGTACACGGGGCGCTTGGCTTGTGTGCGTCAGCGTCACGTGACGCGATCCTATCCCCTCCACAGCCACGGCTATGTAGCAGAGACCTAAACCTGGGACCACTGCGCCCAGTACGTATATTCACTTAATGGACACACACTACGTTTACGCGAGCGTTACTTCTGCAGTAACTTACGATAATTCACTCGTTTACGCGAAGGAATTATCATAAGTTACTACAGAAGTAACGCTCGCGTAAACGTAGTATGTGTATCTTTATATATTTCTGTAATTTTTAAGCTCATATATAAACTGCAATAAGTAGCTTTTTCTAGTATATCTTTTCCTTTTTAAGAAATATTTTGTATACTACAAATTTTATTAGGTCAAGTTTTATTAGGTAGTAGGGGCGGCAGTGTGGTCTAGTGGTAGAGCGCCAGACTCGTAATCTGAGGAACCAGGTTCGAGTCCACTAAAGCCATGTAAACATGGAATGTTTTTCCGGCAGCTGCGCCCCTCCGTGCAAGATAGGCTCTTGTGCGGAAAAAACTGGGCTCCGTCTTTCGAAAGAGACGTTAAGCTGTTGGTCCAAAGGGTTAAAGTGAGAGGAGAAGGGTAGTAGTGTAAAGGTTTGGGTAACGTTTCTTATAAAAACGCCTTGCAAACCCTGCGGGGATAAGCAATAAAGATAGTTTATAAGTTTTTTTTTATTAGGTAGTAAAATTTTGTCAAAAAAATTTGTCATATAATTTTTAATGGTTTTATTTTTGCCTTGTTACGAAATGTGAGTTTAATTCCAAAGCATTTCTCAAACATTTATAAGAGTAAACATTTAAGAGGCTCAAATTCTACGGATATTTTCAGGTAGTTTCAAATTTTGCGTCATGAAAATTAACATCAGGTTAATCCAACCGATTTTCTTAAAACTCTATGAAAATATGAAACAAAAGACGATCGTGTCAATAGACTGCCATACAGTGTTTTTATTCCAGTAACTGCTTTGTTCCTTTTTCATAAAATAACTGCTTTATTGAAACGCTAGTAATTACATATTTGTAAACAATATTTTTCTGAAGGTATAATTATTACAGTTGACTTGATATATTATGTTTATTATATGATTAAAATTACAACCTTAGAAGTTAATAAAGGTTAGAATAAAGAAACTTGAAGATTAATAAAGATCAATAAAAATTAGTAAAGAAACTCTACCAAAATTACAACAATTATACTTTCAATTAAAAAAAATAATTATTTTATCAATGATATTTATGAGTTTTATTTTGTTAGGTTTTTTTGGAGTGAAAATGGGTCGGCCTCCCAACGTTACCAAACAAGAGGCTATGGCTTTGATTGAAAAATATATGGAACATTTTCGGACCAACAAATTTCCTGAATATTCATCTGCGGTATGGAGAAGTATGAGCCAAGATACTGGCGGCAGATGGAAACCACGCTCGGTATATAATCATGTCCGAGAAAACAAACGAGGTGATCTAGTAGAAGCTCGCCAAAATCTAGGCATAATGATACCTGCACTAGGAAAAAATATTGATATAATCGATGATTTTGAATCTGTGATTGATGAGTCTTGTGTCAATGAGTCTGGATCAGACGATCAATCCGTGTATCAGGATGACGACCATGATGAAGATGGTAGCGAGTGGTTTGATCTTAAATTAACTAGAGTCAAGTGGGAAGAGATAAAGCCAGATAATACCTGTGTACGTACGAGAAAGGCACTGAAACCACACGTTTGGGGAAATGTCATAGCTAAAGCCTTTTGGCGGAGATACAATTTTCCGTGTGCATTTGTATTCAAATGGTCGTATGTATCTCAGCAATCTGATGATAAGGAAAATAAATCTTATTTTTTAAAGATTAAAAGATCATGCACGAGTAAAAAATGTAAAAATACATTTTTGGGTATTGCTGACAAAGATCCAGGGACAGGTGATCTTCATTTGAGGATAAGGAATCGTGATACTTGACAGGAATATCATGAACGTGTGAAAAGACCACTGACGAGTAAAGAACGGAAAATCGTTGGAGAACAACTAAAAACTCAGAGTGCTACAGTATTTCGCCGAAAACTTGCAAAAGATAATATGAGTTTTGGAGATGATGAGCCATATTTTTTACAATCAAATCAAGTCTACAGACAGGCTAAGATGGAGTATATCAATGAAGAACTTGGGATCAAACACCAGGACAGGAGGGATATCATCAAGTCAATTGAAAATATGTCCACTGAAATACGTTATGTAAATGTCATTCGTGAAGTAGGTTCTAATCCATTTCACGTGTTCTATTGTACCCCAGCTAAGCTTCATGTCTATCAAGAATACTGTCGTGTTAGCAAGAACAAATCTCAAATTTGTATAGATGCAACTGGTAGTTTGGTAAAAAAATTTGAGACTCGTCTAAACCAAAAATCAAGTCACATACTTTTGTATTCAATAACTATAAATTTTGAACAAACAACATTGGCAGTGAATCAAATGTTGTCAGAGAAGCATAATACTGAATTTATTGAATATTGGCTCAAAAGCTGGCTGTGTATGGGGGCTTCTCCACCAAACGAGGCTCATTGTGATTATTCTCGTGCTTTGCTGGTAGCTCTTTGTGGAGCATTTAACCGACAGACAATCAAAGATTACGTTGACTCGTTGTTTTTATTAGCAACAAAAAAAGATAAAAAGTGCGATCAATGGCGACCATCTACATTCTTAAGAGTAGACGTAGCTCACGTAATGCATTTTTGTGCCAAATGGGAATGCATTAAAAATCAGAAACATCCATACTTGAAAAGTTTTTACCTTCGCACAATTGCACTAATGATTGACTGCCAATCTGTTGAGGAGTTCAAACGGATCATGCTGTTAACATGTATAGTAGCGCTCCAGCCTTACGAAAACACGATTATTATTTTACCAGAGTTTCAACTGTTAGTTAAAGAAGCAAGGCAAACTCTTGAAAAATTTATATCCGTGCGAGGGCCTATAATTCAAGAACTAGAGACTTCGGCAACTTCTTGCAAGAAGAAGCATCAAGACACCATTGAGATGATTGAACCCAGTGATACGAATTTAACTACCACTCATCGGTGGATAAAAATTCTAATAAATATGGTCAAACCTAAGAATGAGGAGGAAACTGGAATAGAAATAAATGGCTTTTATTTACCTAATTTTGTTGATCAGATTGAAAGAATAGCTAAAGAATTTCCGCTGTGGACTCCCGCTATCGTGCCAAATAAAAAAAAGCATGCATCAACAGCATATATGGAGGGATATTTTGCCGATTTAAAGGATAAAGTTTTCAAAGATTTCCCTAAACCAATAACCGTGAATCGTTTCTTAAGAGTGCATGTAGATGATTTGATTGGTGCTGCAAATTTATTCGCTCCAATTTTAAAACACTTTAATATGCAAAGACTACCTGTACCTGTACCCACAGATTCCAGTTTCAAAACTGAAGAACATCACAATGAGTCAAACTTAACAAATTCTAACGTGGAGTCAGCTCCAAGCTTTCAGATTCAAAAGGTTTATAATAAAATCAATGATTCAGATTTAAGATCCCGTGAATTATGGAGAGGGTTAGTCAATGAAAATAATATTTTATTCGAAAATGATCAGGAAACTTTAGTCGAGCAAAGAAATGTGGAAACACTAAGTGACCAATCTAAAATAATCGTGGACTCATCACACAACGAAAATATTCATCAAATTGACAATTCAAATTTAAAACGGAGCAAGTCAGAATATACTGATGGTGATTGTATCCATGGCGGTTTCACCAACTACCAACAATTGTCCGATAAACAACATGATTCTGAATTTGAGGCTAAAACTGAAGACCTACAAAACCCGACATTTGTTTCCAAATTGTTAAATTTAGAAAGTAAAGATATGCTAGAGCTTATTGATAATAATCTATTTCTGGATAATAAGCGGAGTACTCAAGGAGATCAGTCACTCTCTGTTGATAATATCTCTTCACCAGTTTCTATGATTCCTGCTTTTTCGAGTACACCACTACTTGACCATTCATATGCAAACATTATAAATCCAAATAAGCAAGAACTATTGATTAAAGAAAACAACAAAACAGATCCTGACAAAGATAAAAAAAGGACAAGAAAAACACAATAATTAGTAATAATATTGGCAAACCTCAAGCACCACCAAGTTATTATTTTAAACCATACCCGGAAATAAAAGTCATTAATCAAATGAAAGTGCCACAGCAAAAAGGATTTTTGCTGCCAAATGGTCTTATATCAAAACCAGTAAAATTCAAAGGAAAAACAATATTTGTTCAAAATACATATGGATTTGATGCAATCAGTCAAATACTTCATTTCAGTGCGCTAGATGATCCAGTTTATTGCTCGACAATTCAATCATCTACCAACGAGACATTGCAATTGGTTAATGCTTTTATGAAAAAAGGACCAACAAAAGACATTTTTCTTCGACGATTCTTGATTCTGCGAAAATTTTACCCAATTGCTCAACGAACAGAAACGACAACTTCACTCAATCCATATTTTTTAAATGCAGAGAATAATATCGGGACAATTTGGAGTGAACTACTTGATTCCGAACCGAGTCTATTTAAAACATACGAATGTAATAATCCCACTTGCAATTTTGAACTACAGGTTGTTCCATTTCTTTCTGTAAATCATAGAACGATTGAGAGAAAAGGATTCGGGGCGTTGGAAGACGCTATACAATTTCATTCACGTATTTCCAATATCAGATGTCGTAAAGAAGAGTGTAAAGGAATTGCCACGGAGATTAATATGACTAATTTCCACATTTTCATCGAACTTGACATAAGACCACGAATCCAAATGACTGCTGGAATGCAATGTACTCTAGGTGATTTTCCGATTGTTCTGCATTTGGAGAAAAAATATAGGTAAGCACAGTCCACAGGCACCAATTAATTAAAAGAAATGCAGTATTATAATTACTCTTTTAATTTTTAGATTAGCAGGTGTCGTTGGTTATACCCCTGGTCATTTCGTTGCCTATTGCCGGCGAATTACAGGTCGTTGGTTATTATGCAACTTATAATCTTATAAACAGTATGTACAGAATGTGAAGCTAAAGATGTTACAGACTATTATTTCTAAACCCTTTTAGTTGTACATTTTGTATATATTTTTCAATTTCGACATAAAACATAATCGCGTAAAGTAGAAAATCTGCAAAATATTTGTTGATATGCGTATCTTTCTTTTAGTTTTAAGTTTTCGACAAACAATTCGTATGTACCCATCTGTCGCCAGTGCGTAAAGTGATAGGATTTGCAGGTTTCTTAGAGTACTGTTGAAGAAGATTGTAATCCAACGATATGGAAGGGAAACTATTGGTATATATAACTTTTTCTAATCCCGCTGTGAATCGACTTTCCAGCTATAACGTATATCTTATGCCTTCGCAAAGCTTAACTTGTAAATTAACAAAAGTTTCGCTCGACAAGCAACAGCTAAATAATATCAAACGGCCAATTTCGAGCTAATACCAGATGTTAGAAAAAAAATATTTAATACATTCAATAATCGTATACAGACTTGTTTACGTTTCGTGCCTTACTTGGCCTTCTTCAGAACAATAAAAAAATATAAAGAAAAACGCATTACAATATATCGCATTATTCTACGAACAAAACGAATCAATTCGATCCAACGCCACAATTTACATTAATCCGGTCTCACCCAAGTAATTGGACAATTAGTCATATTGAAGTCAGAAGTATGTTGTCAATTAATCGTCAATCTACACGCAGAATCGGTCGTTTCCTTCGCTGCATGACACTTATGCGTCCATGAAACCCGTATAGATGTGAGATCCTTTATCGCCAGACCATCTTAGTGGCAACTATATCAAAGTTAGAACTTACATAGGACCAAAACGAAAATTTGATTAAAAACGAGTTTAGCCTTAAAAACGGACTCACATAAGCGGTCGATGAAACAAGAAACTAGGGTGAATTCCTTCCATCGTCTCACAAAGCGTGTGTTCGTCGCGAAGGATAACAGACGACTGAGACAATACCCGCATCGCAAGGGCACAATAACCAATGATCATTGTTATTAACAGAACGTTTAAGACAACCGATTCAAGATATCAAAATAGGCATCGTTTAGTAGTTCCGTGTCCTTATTTAAATTTATACCATTAGTTTGTTCTTTAATATGTATCATTTCTGCGGTTAATCTCTTTTTGTAATTATGCTCAATTTCTAAGATGCGTGCATTTTCCCAGTCAAATGAATGATTGAATTTTGTGGTATGTTCTGATACAACAGAATGTTTGGACTCGTCTAATCTTATATTGCTTTTATGTTCTTTTAATCTGGTTTGTAATTGCCTCTTAGTCTGACCGACGTAAGAGGCATCACAATTTTTACAACAGATTTTGTAAATTACGTCATTCTTGGAAAAATGGGCGTTCTTATCCTTATGGACCTTAATGATGCTACCAAGATTGTTAAGAGTGCGGTATCCCACAGAATTTTCAGATTTATCGACTGCTGAGGCGATGATTTCCGAAGTATGTTTTAAATACGGCATAACAATAAAACTTTTTGTTTGCTGTGCACATTCGGAATCATTACCCGTATTATTATTCTTTATGGACTGAAGTTTCCTCAGTCTTTTATTAATATGCAAGAATATTAGATCGATGGGATATCCATTTCCAAGCAATACATTGATGACAAAATTTAAATTTTTATTATAAAAGCTGGGATGTGATAACCTGATTGATCTGTCCACTAGGCTGTAGATTGTTCCTATTTTGTGTTGAATAGGATGATTCGAAAGGAAGGACAATAGCCTACCAAAAAAAGTTTCTTTGTGGAACCAATCTGTTATAATCGTGTCTCCCCTTACAATCAACATCAAGTCCAGAAAGCTAAGACGGCCATTATTTTCGTACTCTATTGTAAATTTAAGTCTATCATGATAACTGTTAAAGTGATCCAGAACATCCTGAACGTTATCCTTAGGAATCTTCATAATAATATCATCCACATAGCGCTTGTAAAACGATAGATGGATGTCCAATGCGCCCAAAACTCTTTCCTCCAAATCCTCCATAACAATGTCAGCCACTGTCGGGGATAAAGGGGAGCCCATTGGAGATCCAAATGTCTGCTTATAGGTGACACCGTTAAACGTGAAAAAGGTGGAAGCCAGTACAAGTTTGACTGCCGTAATAAATTCAGCACGAGATAACCTTGTTTTTGTTTTTATAAACTTCCATCTCTTTTTTAAACCCTCCACGACCAACTCAGATGGAACATTCGTAAATAATGATACCGCGTCCAGTGAGATCAGAATCTCCGACTTCTGCACTTTTATTTTCGATAGGTCAGTACATAATTCAAAACTGTTGTTGACGTGGCTCTTAGGTTTTGGTAAACTATCAGCTAAAATTTCTTGCAGAAAAGCTGCAAGATTATACAGAGCCGTGTTAACAGAAGAGACTATTATTCTAAAAGGAACGTTCTTTTTGTGAATCTTTGGAAGACCATAAGCTTTTGGAAGTGTAGAATCGCTGGAATGTAGGAAAAAATATTGTTTCTTAGAAATATATTCCTTCTGTAGCCACTTTTTAATCAAGGCATTTAGTTCCCTTTCCATTTTGGCGGATGGATTTCTTTTGACAACTTCATAGGTATCTTTGTCACTTAGTAACATTTCCATTTTTTGAATATATTCATTCAAATATATTCATTCAATGTATTGCTTGGAAATGGATATCCCATCGATCTAATATTCTTGCATATTAATAAAAGACTGAGGAAACTTCAGTCCATAAAGAATAATAATACGGGTAATGATTCCGAATGTGCACAGCAAACAAAAAGTTTTATTGTTATGCCGTATTTAAAACATACTTCGGAAATCATCGCCTCAGCAGTCGATAAATCTGAAAATTCTGTGGGATACCGCACTCTTAACAATCTTGGTAGCATCATTAAGGTCCATAAGGATAAGAACGCCCATTTTTCCAAGAATGACGTAATTTACAAAATCTGTTGTAAAAATTGTGATGCCTCTTACGTCGGTCAGACTAAGAGGCAATTACAAACCAGATTAAAAGAACATAAAAGCAATATAAGATTAGACGAGTCCAAACATTCTGTTGTATCAAAACATACCACAAAATTCAATCATTCATTTGACTGGGAAAATGCACGCATCTTAGAAATTGAGCATAATTACAAAAAGAGATTAACCGCAGAAATGATACATATTAAAGAACAAACTAATGGTATAAATTTAAATAAGGACACGGAACTACTAAACGATGCCTATTTTGATATCTTGAATCGGTTGTCTTAAACGTTCTGTTAATAACAATGATCATTGGTTATTGTGCCCTTGCGATGCGGGTATTGTCTCAGTCGTCTGTTATCCTTCGCGACGAACACACGCTTTGTGAGACGATGGAAGGAACTCACCCTAGTTCCTTGTTTCATCGACCGCTTATGTAAGTCCGTTTTTAAGGCTAAACTCGTTTTTAATCAAATTTTCGTTTTGGTCCTATGTAAGTTCTAACTTTGATATAGTTGCCACTAAGATGGTCTGGCGATAAAGGATCTCACATCTATACGGGTTTCATGGACGCATAAGTGTCATGCAGCGAAGGAAACGACCGATTCTGCGTGTAGATTGACGATTAATTGACAACATACTTCTGACTTCAATATGACTAATTGTCCAATTACTTGGGTGAGACCGGATTAATGTAAATTGTGGCGTTGGATCGAATTGATTCGTTTTGTTCGTAGAATAATGCGATATATTGTAATGCGTTTTTTTTTTATATTTTTTTATTGTTCTGAAGAAGGCCAAGTAAGGCACGAAACGTAAACAAGTCTGTATACGATTATTGAATGTATTAAATTTTTTTTTTCTAACATCTGGTATTAGCTCGAAATTGGCCGTTTGATATTATTTAGCTGTTAACTTGTAAATCCTTTAGGGCGATCAATCGCTTCAAGACGGCACATTCTTTTTTATTGGAGCGATTGAAGAGAAAGACAGAGAGCTTGTAAATGTCGCGAATAACGTCTTGGACGAGTATAGTAGCATACAGGGTTGGGAAGTAACTCGTTACTTGTAACGCAGTTACCGTTACAAGTTACTTTTTTTGGTAACTTACTGGTAACTGCGTTACATTTTTCTTTTGGTAACTGTAACGGTAACTTAGTTACATTTTTTCAGTAACTGTAACTAATTTAACAGTTACTTTTATCGTTACTTTTATCGTTAAGGTAAGTTTACACACGCAATGATTAGTGGCGCCAACTGACTGGCATTCATTGGTGCCAGAAACCGGCTGGCAAACTCACAAGTGTTTACACAGTGATTGGCATATATGGAAAATATTTAACATTTATTAAACACACAGTAAATGACAGCAAGCATATAACCTCAAATTTTGAGGAAAGTTAGAGAAGAGGAGTGATTTTCGGAAGTCATAAGGAAAGGAAAGAGGATAGGGAAGGAGAAGGCATAAGGAATAGGAGAAAGAGGGAGGAAATGCGGAACGGGGGGCAGGAAGGGAGTAAGCAAAGTGAGGAAAGGGTGAACACAATGACAGTATTAGGCTTCTGGAATATAGCTGGATTAATGAGGAAAAACGAAGAATTCTGGAAAGAGATAGAAAACTGGGATATAATAGCTATGTTAGAAACATGGGTAGAGCAAAAAGAATGGTGTAAAGTTAAAAGAAGGTTATCGGATAAATATGTGTGGAAATGCCAGTCAGCGACGAAAGAAAGAAAGAAGGGAAGAGCAAAAGGAGGGATAATAACAGGCGTTAAGAAAGAACTAGCCGCAGATGGAATAGAGGAGAGAGAGGAGGAAGGAATTGTGGAAAGAATAGCAAAAACAAAGGAAGGTACGTGGAGAATTATAGCGGTATATGTGAGCAATGATATTGAAAAGAAGATAAAGAAGATAAAGGAATATACAAATGATGGTGGTTTAGGTAGGGGAGCAAATAATAATAGGAGGCGATTTTAATGCGAGAATAGGAGAAGGAGGATTAACAGAGATAATGGGAGAAAGAAGAAAATCGAAAGATAAAGAAATTAATTCAGAGGGAAGGAAGCTATTGGAGTTTGTAGAGGAAGAAGGATTAGGAATAATGAACGGAACAAAGGGAGACAAAGACGGAGAGTTCACGTGATTTCTGCCCAGAAAAAATTTGGGAGGTACTGAAAAGAGAAGGGATTAGTGAACAGCTGAGAACTAGGATAGGAGATCTGTACGAAGAGACAAGAAGCGTGGTAAGAGTGAAAGGAGAAAAGGGATCATGCTTCTGGACGGTCAAAGGAATCAGACAGGGATGCCCGCTGAGCGCTATGCTCTTCATACTATTGCTGGCAGACTTAGAGGAAACAATGAGGAGGGGGCAAGATGGAGGCGTGGTAGTAGGGAGAATAAAATTTTGGACGTTAGCATACGCAGACGATATAGTAGCTATAGCAGAGGATGAAAAGGAGATGAAGAGGATGATGAAAAGACTGGAGAAATATTTCGACAGAAAAAAGCTGAGAGTGAATGTAGGGAAAACAAAGGTAATGAGATTCAGGAAGGGAGGAGGTAAAATGAAGAAAATGGAATGGAAATAGAAGGGAGAAGAAATAGAGGAGGTAAAGGAATTCTGCTTTCTAGGCTACACATTCTAAAAGAACGGAGGACAGGAGACGCATATAAACGAAAGAGTAAAGAAAGCTACCATAGCAATGAGACAGGTTTGGGGAATAGGAAAAAGGTTATTTGGAGGAAACTGGATAAGAAGAATTAAGTTATACGATTCGCTGGTAGCAAGCATAGCTTTGTATGGAGCAGAAGTGTGGGGATGGAAAAAGAGAGAGAAAATAGAAAGAATGCACGAAAGGTATATAAGGTGGACATTGGGCCTAGACTGGAGCACACCCGGATACATGATAAGGGAGGAAACCAAGAGGGACAGAATGAGAGTGTTAAATCTTCTCCTGCGGGCTTGTCCCCCGAGAGAAGTTCTGCAGGCTGGATCGCCCTCCGCGCGTGTTCACCGGCGTGGTCTTCGGGAACGGCGTGGTCAAGACAACGTGTCTTTGGTTTTAATTATTGTTTATTGCACCTTTCGTCGCTAGCACCACTACCGAACTTACATTCCTTGCTCGGTAATGCAACAATACAAGAGGTTACTTTTACCCGTCGAGGGGACTGTGCTCGTCACACGTCGGAACACAGATCGCAACTGAACTCGCACGCACCCGTTCGCGCAGAGAAGGTCGGAGACCGCACGCGATTGGTTGAGCGATAGTAGGGACGCGCACGGGATTGGCTGATCGATGATCGCAGTGCATTGGGTCACCGCTAGGGAATTGCAGATCGCGGGAGTTTACTCGATTCGAAACACATAATACGCAACAACGCCGCCCCCCTTGAAGAGTTCGCCTTCAACGTATTATGCTAGAAAGACATAACGTTCAAACGAGAGTCAACATGTGGTGAATCTACTGGTCGAAAAGGTGTGTTGGAATTGACTTCGCGCGAGCTTAAACTAAATGACTAATCAATTTGTACTGACGATTAAATATGCAGTCCTTACATCTAAACGCAACATATAAAAATTAATTAATGCGCGACACTTAAAGATAAGAGGATAATTAAACAACAAAAAGGTGAAAATGTGTGATCATAATTCGGTAAAGTAAATCACAATAAAAAGAGGAACTGAAAATTTGGTGGCTACGCGGGTAATATTGCCAGTTTGGCAAGAGGCCTAACATACGTGCCCTTGCTCGTCTTGACAGTGGCCGAGCGCGCCACGCCGTCGGATCCGGTGTGTATCTCCTGTACTCGTCCGATGGGCCATTGCAGGGGTGCGGTCGCTTGCTGTTTTATTATGACTAATTGCCCAGTCTTTAGCTGCTCACCCTTGGCCGTCTTCCACTTATTCTTCTGCTGGAGGGTGTTGAGATACTCGTGACTCCATCTGCGCCAAAAGTGCTGACGCATTTGCTCAATTACTTGCCAACGCAATAACTTGTTTACATTAGTATCATTTAAATCCGAGGCAGGAAAACTATTTAACGGTGCCCCGATCAGAAAGTGTCCTGGACTTAAGTAATTCATGTCATTAGGGTCCGAACTTAATTGCGTGATAGGACGCGAATTCAAAATTGCTTCAATTTCGCATAAAACGGTTTGCATCTCCTCGAAAGTTAAATGCGAGCCACCCACTATGCGTGCGAGGTGGAATTTAACAGACTTAACCGCAGCCTCCCTTAAACCGCCGAAATGAGGAGCGTTAGGAGGAATAAAGCTCCATTCAGTTTTTTGTTCGCGCAGGAAATGCTCTATGGGAACTCGCGCGTCGTCGGTCTTTAAGAAATCATATAATTCTTTTATTTGCCTTTGTGCACCTACAAAATTTGTTGCGTTATCGGAATAGATCCGTTCTAGTTTACCTCTACGCGAAATGAGCCTCTTGAGAGCGGCGATGAATGAGTCGGTGGTAAGGTCACTAACGAGCTCTAAATGCACCGCCTTGGTAGCGAAACATACGAAGACAGAAATGTACGCCTTATGATTTCGTGAGTTACGACGCTTACCCTCCCGTAGTATTACCGGACCGGCATAATCCACTCCGCAATGCGTAAACGCCCGTGATACCGTAACGCGACTCTCGGGCAAGGAGCCCATCAATGCCTCAGAAGAGATAGGTTTTACCTTAAAACATGTGACACATTTAGCTATCATTTTCCGCGTGGCTGACCTCAACGAGAGCGGCCAAAATCGTTGCCTTACCGCTGCCATAGTGGCCTGTAAACCCGAGTGCATATTGCGCACGTGTTCTAGCTCAATTATACGTTTAGACAACTCGTGATTTCGCGGCAGTACAATCTGATGGCGGGCGTCGAAGGCCAGTGCGGAATTTTTTAATCTTCCGCCTACTCGGATTAGTCGGTCCTCGTCCATGAAAGGGGAAAGACACAGAAGATTGCTAGCTTTGTCAATGTCGCGATGATTGGCTAAAGAATCGTATTCATTTGCGAAGGATTGTTTTTGGATGACTTTACACATTGTGTTTAACGAATGAGTCATTTCTTTGGGTGATACGGCAATGGTTGACGGCTTAGAATTCCTCGGAGCTGAGACTCTAAGGCAATAGGCAATAATGCGACATACTTTGTTCAGATTGGAAAACTTGTTAAGTAGGTCATCGATGATACTAGGATGATGGGGTACGGCAACTGCGCAAATCTTTCTCTGTTCAGGAATCTCGCTTGGCAAGACAAATTTGCTGCTAGGCCATTGGTGTTCGGGTAATTGTAGGAACGGAGGGCCGTGCCACCACATGTGCGAGTGTATTAGCTCGTTAGGAAGCAGTCCTCGTGATAACACATCTGCCGGGTTGTCAGAGGACGCAACGTGTCGCCATTAATGTGGTTCGGTTAATCTTTGAATCTCTCCAACACGGTTCGCCACGAAAGTGGTCCATTTGCGGGACGGAGAGGAGATCCAATGTAAGGTTATAGTGGAATCCGACCACAATGTAATAGTTAAATTCAACCGGTTGAATGATGCTTTGATCTTATCGACTGATTGAGCGAGCAATAGTGCTGCTAATAATTCTAGACGGGCAAGAGTCACGGCCTTGAGAGGAGCAACGCGAGACTTAGAGTAAAGCAAGAAAGACTTGTATTCATTTTGTCCTACTTTAATGCGCACGTATACGCATGCGCCGTAAGCGCGCTGGCTGGCGTCGCAAAATCCGTGTATTTCGATTTCCTGCTGGTCAGCACAACCCCTGACGCAGCGAGGAATCTGTAGTTGCTTAATATTGGGTAACTGTAGTTTAAACTGCATCCATTTGGTATGCGTATCCTGAGACACTGACTCATCCCAATCAAGACCCGACTGCCAAAGATCCTGTAATATGAGTTTCGCAACTACGATGGTGGGGCCTAACAAACCTAACGGGTCAAATAATCGGGATACCTCGGACAATATTGAACGCTTGGTCACGGGACCGGAGTCGAGGCTGGGTTCATACGAGTATCGGAAGAAATCGCCATCTTGATCCCAGAGAATGCCCAAAATGCGAATATCATTTTCCTTATCGAGCGATACAATCCTTTCGCCGCGACAGCTTACGCCCGATAGCAGTTCGGGGCAATTAGATCCCCACTTGCTGAGTTCAAACGATCCTTCTCTGAGCAACTGTATGGTCTGATCGCGAATCGCGAGAGCTTCTTTAATCGAATCCGCGCCGGTGAGCATATCATCAACATAAAAATCTTGCGTGACGCATAATGAACCGAGGGGATATTCTCGCGCACGTTGCTCTGCGTGATGCTTTATCGTGTTCGTGGCCACGAAGGCGGCCGCCGCGGTTCCGTAGGTGACGACCATTGATTCATATACTTCGATTTTTGAATTATTGTCTTTACGCCAGAAGATTCTGTGCAATCGCGTTTGAGAGGGATGTAGCCGTATTTGGCGATACATTTTTTTTATGTCGGCCACTAGTACGAATTTGTGAATGCGAAAACGCAAAAGTATGGATGCGAGATCTTGTTGAACGACCGGCCCGACAAACATGATGTCGTTTAGGGAGAATCCGGTGTCAGTTTTGCACGAGGCGTTAAATACTACGCGTATTTTAGGGCCCTCGGCCGTTTCTTTAAAAACACAATGGTGAGGTATATAGTAGACGCCCGGTTCATTAGGCGATTGCTCGTTTATTAGCTTCATATGTCCTAACGCGATATACTCCTCCATGAATTCGGAGTAGAGCCCCCTCAAGGCAGGGTCGCGGTCAAACCGTTTTTCCAATGCGCGAAAACGATTTAATGCAATGTTTTTTGAATATCCGAGCCTGTTGATCCAACCTTCTTTTAAAGGCAGTTTAACGACGTATCTGCCTTGCGTATCGCGACGAACAGTATTCAAAAAGTGCCTCTGGCAGTCTTGCTCCTCAACGGTATAATTGTTAGGATTGTTGGAAAAGTCATCCATTCGCCAAAATCGTTGGAGCTGATTATGTAATTCGGCGTTGCTTACGGTAGTGTGAAGAACAACTGCCCTCTGGTCTTGCGCGACGCGTGTGCCCGTCCGACCACCCAGGATCCAACCGAACCTCGTCTTTTGTAGCGCTGGGTGGTTGACTGAGGCCTTGATTTGCCCCACGCATATGAGACTCCAAAAAACTTTCGCGCCGACGAGAATGTCGATATCCGTCGAAACGTTGAAATTAGGATCGGCCAATTGAATGTTTCGTGGTAAATTAAATGCCGATTTTCTCATGTTGAATGCGGGAATGCTGTCGGTTACGCGCTCAGCAACTATGCAATCGAGGGTAACGGAAAACGGATTTAATCGCGACTGTAGTTTTACGTGAACTGCCTCGGTGGAGCGCGTAGCTGTGCCATTTATACCGGAAATAGACATGCTCACGGAACGCGGGGTCAAGCGTAAACTATTGATACACTCCCGAGAAATTAGGTTAACTTGCGATCCCGAATCCAATAGGACGCGACAAGGCCTTTGGGATCCGTCCGCGGCAGAAACGAGAGCCACGACGGTTGATAATAGTACGGAGCTACCATTCGATACGCTTGATGAATGAGCGATTACCGCGTCCGGAACAGCTGGCTCCGAAGGGCCTTTATTGATGGTTTCGTTGCCGCTTGACTCCGCTTGTTCGGACACCGTGGTCTGCAAGTGCAGCAACGTATTATGTTTACGAGTACAGGTCTTGCAACCCCCAGACGGGCATTTGTTCGAAGTGTGAGCTGTCGACCGTAAGCAATTCAGGCATATTTTACGAGCACGAGCTTCGGCTATCCGTTTAGGAATAGAAAGAGCCAAGAATTGCGGGCATCGATAAATGAGGTGTGCGCCCTGACAATATCCGCATTTCGCGTTAAGTGCACTATTGCATGATGCCTTTTGCTTGGTGGGCGGCTGACGCGAGCTGGCACCGGATGATTTGTAAGTGGCCTCGAGAACGCGGCATCGATGTGTTAGAAAGTCGGAAAACTGCTTTAATGATGGTAACTCTACGCCTTCCAAAGACGACTGCCATTCCCGCGCTGAATTTGTGTCTAGTTTGGAACTGAGAATATAGACCAAGAGATCATCCCACGCATCGGTCGGGCGTTTTAAAGCCTTTAAAGCAAGCACGTGGCGTGCGGCGCCATCCGCGATTTGCCGCAACTCAGATACGTTCTCCTTGGTCATTATTGGCAGGTCAACAATTGCCCTAATATGAGTCTGTACTATCACCCGTTTATTGTCGTACCTTTCTTTGAGAAGATTCCATGCAACCGCGTAATTAGCTTCCGACATTTCTAGTGAACCTATCACCGCATTCGCATCCTCCGAGACTGCGGCTCTCAAGTATTGCAACTTGTGTATGTCGCTAATCGATGTGTTCGCGTGTATCATCGAGGTAAATGAGTCGTGAAAGGGAAACCATTCGTCGTATTTTCCCGAAAATTTAGGTAAATCGAGCTTAGGTAATCGAATATTGCACAGGGGTTCCGATACTCCGGAATTGCTTAGCGACGGCCTTGGCGAGGGCGCCGCAACGTGAGGTGAGGCAGAAGAACCTCTTAATAAATCCCGCATCTTAGCCGATAAATCATAATACGCCGCTTCGAAAGCGCCCCTGTCATTGGCCTCGCCCTCATCGAGCATTTCCAGATTTAATTGTACATCGTTGTATTCGTCCCAGTGACGCTCTAATTTGTCCTTACGCTCCTCTACTTGAGATATTATCGCTGGCGTAGGGTCGCGAATAGAATCGACATAAGTTTTTATGCGCGTACATGCCGACTTGACTGTCGCACGGCGTTTTTTAAGCACATTGAGATCGGCTTCGGTAGCCATCGTAAAACGAGCTTTCTGATCGGGTAACGCTAAACAGCTTTCTTTACCTTAACAATAATGCGGAGAGCGTTGGCGAGTCGCGGCGGAACACGAGCAGGAAACGATGTGACGTGACTGCCGGTGCCCGTGGCAGGCTATTGGTCTCTGTATGCGGGGGAAGAAGGCGACGCAATATGGCTGCCAATGTCCGTTCCCGCGCGATCCCTCGATGTGTAGCGGGAAGATGGCGGGAAGATGGCGGGAAGATGGCTGCCGATGCCCGTTGCCTGGCGATTCCTCGCTGTGTGGCGGGATGATCAGCAGCGATGCGTTTGAATAGGCTCTGTCGAGGTCCCCTTGTTGTCTGGTGTCAGCGCCCTGGCGCAGCAGAGCTCGAACGTTGAGGAAAATATGTGCCGCAATGACAACGGCTTGTCGGGATCGCATCGAATGTTTGATGCAATCCGATCTCGACGGGCGGGCTTTAGCGAGCCCTTGTGTGGCGGCGACGAAAAGGAAGGCGCGATTTTGCCGGATATCCGGCTCGAAGGACCAAATGTTAGATCTTCTCCTGCGGGCTTGTCCCCCGAGAGAAGTTCTGCAGGCTGGATCGCCCTCCGCGCGTGTTCACCGGCGTGGTCTTCGGGGACGGCGTGGTCAAGACAACGTGTCTTTGGTTTTAATTATTGTTTATTGCACCTTTCGTCGCTAGCACCACTACCGAACTTACATTCCTTGCTCGGTAATGCAACAATACAAGAGGTTACTTTTACCCGTCGAGGGGACTGTGCTCGTCACACGTCGGAACACAGATCGCAACTGAACTCGCACGCACCCGTTCGCGCAGAGAAGGTCGGAGACCGCACGCGATTGGTTGAGCGATAGTAGGGACGCGCACGGGATTGGCTGATCGATGATCGCAGTGCATTGGGTCACCGCTAGGGAATTGCAGATCGCGGGAGTTTACTCGATTCGAAACACATAATACGCAACAGAGAGTAAGTGCTGGTAAAAGGGAATGAATATAGATGAAATACGAGGAAAAACTGGAAAGGGGAGAGGGAAATGAGATTGCAAGAGAATGCTGGAAAGAAATAAAAAGGAATGTCAGGAAGGAAAAGGCAAATTGGGAAGAAGAGAGAAGGAGCTTCTATGAAAAAAGAGGATACGCAACTGAGGCGATAAAAAGGAAAAGAGGAAATAGCTGGAGCAGTATAAAGGAGATAACAAGAAGAGACAAAGACATTCAGAGTCAAGAGAGAGATGAAAGAGTAAGAGAGTCTATAGATATAACAGGTGGTACAGGGAGATAGCAGAAATCAGAAGGCCAGAATACCTAGAGAAAAAAGGGAAAGATAAGTCCATGATTAGGATAGCGAGATTTAGGCTATATAGGTAATGAGATGAGAGGTGGAAGATATTGGGAACCAATAGAGAAAAGAAGCTGTAGAATATGTGGTGCAGAACCAGATACATGGGAGCATGTGTTAGAGCGATGCACAAGAGGAGAGGAGGAGGAGAAGCCAGAAGGAATTGGCGAGAAAGATCATAAGGATACTGAATAGTAAAGGAGAGGGAGAGAAATGGATGGCAGAGCTGGAGAGAAGAAGAAGGCAGGCTAATACAACGGCAAGTTAGTCAGAAAGATTAGAGAATAATACAGATGATGTTGAGGAGGATAAGCGGAAGGTATTAGATGCAAAGAGAAAGGAAGAGAGCGGATTGAGGGTGAAAATGGACGAGGACAAGTCGGTGGAAGCGAGGGTAAGAGAAAGAGAGGAGAAAGAAAGGAGAAAAGAGAGGAGAGGAAAGGAAAGCGGGAGGCCAAAGAGGACCGTGGAGAAAGAAGGAGCGAAAAAGATGAAGGAGAATCTCCTTATGGATACGGACGAGGACGAAGCAGATAGGAAGAAAAAAGAATAGGAGAAACTTAGGATGAAAAGGAGAGATGAAGGGAGATAAAGAGAGAAGCATTAAGGGAGAGGAAGGGGAGAAGAAGGTAAGATTGTAAGAATGTAAGAATAATCTTTAATGCAGTTATTTGCAGAGTGAACGTAGAATAAGAAAGAAGGAAGGCATCGAACAAGAGGAGGGAGAGAGCCGGAAAGAAAAGGGAAGAGCAGCGACAGAAAGGAGGAAGTCAGAGGGGTGCGGAATTAAAGGAAGCTGAAAGAGATGACCAAAAGGGTGCCGGATGGAAGATGAAGGGAAGGGAAATGACCAGGTCGGGGAAAGAAGAAATAAGAAAAATTATATTATGAATGTATATGATTTTATTTGTACAGCAGAATTTGTAAAGGTTTTCTAACCCCGGAAGGGGAGTGAAATAAAGATTAATTGAAATTGAAATTGATTTCCCGAAATTAAAAAAACTTTTCATTAAATTTAATACGGCTTTACGAAGCAATGCATCAGTTGAAAGGATGTTTAGTATCGGTAATTCTGTCTGTCAACCTTCAAGAGGTCGCCTACATGATAATATAATGGAGTATCAACTTTTACTAAAAATAAATCAAAAATATAGATAAAATTTAACGAGTTTATATTTTATTATTTTATAATCCAAATAACCCTATATAATCCTTGTAGTTTAATACGTTATTGAGATAATCCTAGATCTAAATAGTAGTGTAGTTTCATACATAATACATTTTATTTAATAATTTTAAGTTTAAAATTATCATGTTAAAATTAAACTTTTTATTCTGTAATCTTGTTTTAACATTTAAAAAAAGTAACTGAAAAAGTAACTAATCGTTACTTTTTAAGTAACTGTAACGGTAACGAGTTACTTTTGAGAATCAGTAACTAGTAACGGTAACTAGTTACTTTTTTGACTCGGTAACGAGTAACTGTAACTAGTTATTTTTAAAAAGTAACTTTCCCAACCCTGGTAGCATATACGTCGAGTCGGGAGGCGAATAGAAGTTAAGCAATGGAGAAAAAAAAGACAGAGCAAGATATGCGAGTTAATTCAGCTATGATATATTTTTGAGAATGCCGTATAATTTTAGAAGATATAAGGATAGCAAATAAGAAAGAGAAAAGTGTAGGGATAATAAATAAAGTGTATTCATTTATGACCGCGAAGGCTGTGGCCTATATCGCCAGATTCCTTTGGCTCGAGACAATTCTGTATGCTGTTATCAGACAAATAATTATTTTTATTTTTCAGCGGGTATCTGCAGTCCTAAGTTACACGCGACTGAATTCCATGAATATTGTGGTGAATTATCGTTTTTATATAATATCAAATGGGATATCGTTACAATACACAGGATGTTGTAACAGTGGATTGGTGATTTTTGTAATAAAGTATAATAAGCAAAAAACTAGATAGCTTTAGCATCATTATTATTTATAAGACAAGAGATGTTATATAATTTTTTATTATAATATATAGACAAGATCATAAATATATACTGTCAAAACTAAGTTTTGAAATAATTGTATTTCAATACGGGTATGTATTTTTTAAATGCGCTTATTAAATATACCTGTTGAAGTTTATACTGAAAATGAATTTTCTGTCTTCCAACTAAAGCAAGTTGACATGATGACTTCACTACGTCAAACTTGGGCATTCATTCAACTTCATTACATAAGGTATATCTTTTAAAAATCTTTGTATACTGGTCGAGAAGAGACGTGATTTCTCTTCGTTAAATTGGAGCATCATATATATGTTTTAATAATATCACTGTGTTTGGCAGTTTAGTTATAGCATTATATGATATTTTTAAACTAAGAGATCTATATTAGTAGTTACGCGGTCCTACTATAATCTTACAAATAAATAAGCTCGATAAAAAATTAAAAAAAAGATCAAGATCTGACTTAGGCCAAATTATAGAGCCCTGGCACATTCAGCAAACGTTGATCATGATTTTTCCTTTTTCCAAAGTATGCATTAGGCCCATGTCTGCTATTATAATGAAATGTCAATTAATGTTCAGTCTTTCATGGGCGAGTTCGTCATTAACGACATTCACTTTTATAAACGAATGCGAAAACTCCTGCAAAAAGATTTTGACGTTACTGGCGAATGCGAGTAAAATTATTACTTTATAATTGTGATCTGGCAAAGCGTCTTACTTAGAAAAGTCGCTGCTCTTCTCTATAATATGCTCGAACTCGACGAAGCTGAGTGCTCCGTCGTCATCCAGATCAGCTTCGTCAAGGATATACTGAAGAAACTGCTGCATGTCGCTATCGTTCAATCTCTGGGGCGCGGTTAATCTGTCGACCACTTGTCGTAAATGTCCCACACCGAGCATATCGTCACCGTCGAAATCTTCGTAAATAAGATTTTGTCATCAAAAAGGGGATTTCAGAACATCGTGAATAATTAACTGGCGGCTTACCGAATATTCTAAATGCGTGCTCAGCCTTCACAGCCTTTGGAGCAGCATTGCTGAATACAGACATCATGTCCAGAAAATCTTCGAAGGTACAGTCGCCATCCTGAGTAGAGCTGAAGACCTCACAGATCCTGTCGCCGAAAGGATTCACTCTCAATTCGGGATACTGCAAGATCTTGGACATTGGCAGCTTAGCATTCTTGTTGTGTCCAACTTTCTCTGGAGCAAGCGCCTTGAATTTTTGATGTGCACTACTTAAGAAAGAGTAAATACAATTTTGCATATATAGTAATAATTAACAGTCTAGTCCAATAAGATAAATTATGAGGAAATTTATGCTCAATAGACAAAAATATCAATCTTGTTGATAGTACTCACTGTAAGACTTCCTTCTTAGTGAAATACGTCAAATCCTATCAACAAAAGAAGAACACAGTTTGATTAAAAACTCCTTAAGGGATAAATGTCGAATTGCTTTCCCGTCAAGAAATATTCCTCAAATAGTATGTTAAATATGAATACTAACCTCTTCACGATAAAACATTTTAAACTTAATTAATTATTGCAGTTTATATATAATCTTAAAAATTACATAAATATATATGTAGAGATACACATATGTGTTCATTAAGTGAATACACGTAGGTATATATGAAGAAAATAACATCTACAAATTTTCTTTTCGGAGTATGTTGTCATGTCGAGTCATGTCGAATTTTCACACTACTGCCGATAATGGTCTGTTCTTTTTCGCTACACTTCTAAACTAGTGCAATAAGTTCACTTGTTATACTGTAACGGACTAACTTTATTAATCGAACGCGGACTAGCTCGCCGGATCAGGAGTTCGATAGAAGGCCCAGAGACAATAATCAGCTTGTAATGCACACTATAACGTTTATTCGTTAGGTGATATATACAATGCGGTAAGATCGGTAGTGCATGTGCACTCGGCGCGGTATTACTGGATGCTAGTTATATATACAATGCGGTATTTCAAAGATCGGTAGTGCATGTGCACTCGGCGCGAGATGACGGATTACGGGGACGCGGGTTTACGAATACAGAAACGCGATATGTACAGTGATCGGTAGTGCAGCTGCACTCGGCGCGGTATTACAGGATGACGGGTCGCGGTATTTACAACGGTAGTACATGGGCACTCGGCGCGGTATTACAGACTACTGGATCGCGGTCTTTACACCGATAGTGCATGTGCAGTCGGCGCGGTTTTACCGAATTCCAGAATAACGGGTCGCGGCATTTACAATGATAGTGCATGCGCACTCGGCGCGGTATTTACAGATTCCCGGATCGCGGTATCTACGGAGAAACGATAGCGCGGTGCATTTACCGTGTCGGGTGTTCTACCGGCGGGAATACGCGGTGCCTCGAAGGCATGTATCTAGGATTCGGAGCCCGGGGCTGCGGTGGTGAAAGTACTCGCCACGAGGCCGAGCGTGCTTGACCCCGCGGGACCGTGGCCGTCAGGAGTTACGTTGGCGGGACGTCGGGGACACCTGAGAGTACTCGGTCGAGGCGCAGAGATCTGAACCCCGTTGGTGTGTCGCCCTAGGATATTCGTTAGGTGAGGTAGGCTTCGTCGGCTTAGCGGAATGCTCGGAGGTAGACGAAGTGAAGTCTTTGCGCGGAGCGCCGGTTTATATACGTCCCGGCGTGCCGGGTTCGGTAGGAAAGAGGCTGATCGTCAGGCAAGCCGCGTGGGGATACGCTTACGCGCGCTCGCCTTCGGCGCGGATCGGCTCCTTCCGGCGCTTGTCGGCGCCGTGCGGGAAGGCACCGGTGCGGCGTCTTTACCCGCGCACACGGTGCGTTTGGAATCGTTCAAAAATATGGCGGGCGCACCGCGCCCTGTCTTCGCCCGACGGAGGACCGGTCGGGCGGCATCCGGCGGGTGGTAGCCGGGAACGATGCTTCGTAAAGGGGTGCATCGTTACAGTACTAGTGCAGAAGTGCAGCGAAAAAGAACATTAATACAAAGATTTATTTAAATTACAAAAAAAGCGACTTTTCCTAAATAAAAATTACAATGAAGATGTCATCCCCAAATGATTTCCAATCGATTCCATTTATAATAAACATTAAACATAGTCGCTATCTGCTAACTTGACGCTCGATAAATTTTGTTAATAACAAAAAATCTATTCTTTCCCAAATGTTTAAACAATTTTCCCAAACTTCCCCAAATGATTCCCAAATTATATGAAAAAGAATATGTTAAGTACTAGCTCGCGCAGGAGCCAGGGCTCTAGAATATGGATGAGGAAACTCGACACAACACTAAAAGATGGACTGTTCAAAGATTGTGTATTCGGAAATGTAACCCAATAGAACATATATCGTATGAAGAAAAGATAATACAATAAAGTAAGCTGTATCAAATACAATTTAAAGATTAAAATGTTAGTCAGAGAGATCCTTTCTTTGATATTTATAACGTCTCTGTCTTATAGTAATAATCGTTTCCAGAAAATGAACCTCGTATTGAAAATACACTTGTATGAAAGTGAGACGTATCTTAATTTATCTGGTTTTAATGACGAGTGAATCATTGACTTCCGCTCGTGCTGCTTTCTATCAAGAAAAGGACCTCGTTTATCAAACATGAATAATCAGCACATAATATATCTAAAAGAATACAAAGCAAATTGATTATAAGTACAGGGTGTTTCATGACAATACAGAGCGGTACGGCGGGTTGCCCATTCGAGCAGGCGCGCATGGTCGTTCACAATTGCGTTGACTTCGGTGCATCACCTATAACCACTCGCATATCTTTTTTACAATAAAATGGACTTTGTAGCGCCCGAAGTTGCAATACAATTGTGACGGATTTCCGTAGCAGTAACGTTAAAACAGAAGTCGAGATGACAATACAGGTTATGAAATAAATTTTATTAAGAAAACGAAAGACATCTTCTCTCTTACGAAAAAAGCTCGTACCATAGTCCATCATAATCATTATATATTATAATTTTATTACTTAAATTATTTTTTGCACACAATGTTTATGCACAGGACAAAAGTCAGCAATTAGTATATGTGTGCAAATTTAAATTATAAGTCGGCTAATAAATTTCATTCAATGTAAGTTTAAATAATGGCAGAAATCACCATTAACAAATCTTACAATATTCATTTTGTTTAATTAATAAATAATTTATCATTAAATTGATAATCAATTTAATATATCAATACTAATAAGCATTATATAATTCTTTATATAAATGATGCTGCTGCATCTTAAAAATCTTAATCTTAATCTCATAAACAAGAGGTTTATTAGTATAAAATATACATTTTAAATATAATGCTAATAAATAGTTTATATAAGGCAAATTATCATAATATTTAATGAATACTTTTCAGTAATAAATTCCTTGTAGATTTAAATGAGATTCAGTAGCATTATTTACATAAAGATGCTTATTAGCATCAGTATATTGAATTAATTATTAATGTTAATGATGAAATATTAATAATCTGAAATAAATGTTGTTAGACATAAGATCCGCTGATAATCGTTTTTATCGTTATAAATAACGATGGAAACGGTTATCAACGGATCTCGTGCCTAATAACATTTATTTCAGATTATTAATATATATATATATATACGTATATATATATATATACGTATATATATATATATACGTGACAATATATATATATATATATATATATATATTTTGTCACGTCTTTTTCACTCCCGGAGCGGTCCGGGCCGTGTGACGGATCAAAAGGGGAAGGAGAGAAGGATGATAGGCCTCTCCGGCAGTTCTCTCGCACCTCCGACACTCCACTAACCGAATTTTATTGTTGGGCACCAGACGCGTGAATTCGCGTCCGCGAAATCGCGAGAAACTAAAGAGAGAGACGCAAGGCGAAATAAGTCGGTGTGCGAGAAATCGGCTAGCTCGACTTAATAGCAGGGCGCGCCCTCAGAAAAGATTTTTAATAACGAGACAAAAAATATTCTTGACATGTTTAATCTCATCACAACCTGAAGTAGTATAAAAATAAAACAATATTGAGATTAAATCAATAATTCCTATTCTCTTCTCTCGAATAAAATAACATTGACTTAATATCTTGAGACAAGAATATATAAATTTAAGCTTATATATTCTTGCGTTTAGACTAATCTTCACGCGACGTTATAATCTTATTTTATTCGAGAGAAGAGAATAGGAATTATTGATTTAATCTCAATATTGTTTCATAACGCGCGATGTTAGAGCCATAATATTAGGCGCGATCCGCGCGACGGCCGCGCGCCGCGAAACGCCTGAGATGCATCTAAATATCCATTATTCAGATATTATTCCTGAAATAGGAAACTAAACTCACAAATACTTCGAAATCATAGCAGTCACTCAGATAATAATAGTAGAGTATTAAACTAACAAATAATATAGAATAAAAACTATGAGGAAACAATGTGCAAGTTTCTACTTGCACACTTTTTTATTATTTTAAAACATCATTTTTTGAAGTCTCAATTATTGAGACTTGAGATGTTCTAACTGTCCCCCTTAGAAAGAGATGAACAGTGAGTAAACTAAGGTTTTTTTTTTAAAGTTAACCGACGTTTGTAAAATCATAATAGATTTCTTCGTCACCCATGAGGTACTCTTGTTAAATGAAATCAGTAACTTATACAGTCATTTATAAAATAAACGCTCGACACTCGGTCAGCTTCACAAAGTTCAAACATCGATTTCATACCTTCTTAAAAGGGGATTAACATTTAACACTACACTGTGTTTTTTATATAACTAAAAAACTGATCAACCAAAACTTAAAGAATTATATATGGAATAGGGGTAGAAAAAATTGAAAAAAAAAAAACTCAAAAAACAATCTTTTCTTTGGTTTCTTCTACCCCAATTTTATATATAATTCTTTTAAATTTGGTTGATTAGAACCAACTTTATACACAATCAAAAGTTCATATACGAATTTACGAAAACAAAGCTTCCTCTATGAGGAAGCAATATATAATTTACCTGTTCTGAGACCCAATCACAAAATCTTTCTCGACGGAGCAATTCTTGGGGGAGCAACATTTGAGTTGTGTGTCTCTTGTAAGGATGCATTCTTAAATCTTTCTTAATAATTCTATGCGCCTTGTTATGGTCCATACCAAGATCATATCCGATACTTCTCGTGCTGGTGTGCGGATTTTCTGTAACTGCTTCTCTCACTTGATTGATAATTTCTTCCGGGCGATGATGATTTCGTGCGCGTGTTGACGTGTGTAACGTGCCATGCTGGATAAGGCGAGTTAATAAAGTATGGAAATACCCGTGTGCCGGGTGCCGCTTTTCAGGAAAGCGCTCAGCGTACAAAATTGCGGCCTGCCTTCCATTTTTACGACATTCGCCGTAAATTAATAACATATTGGTCAACTCTTCGTTAGTATAACGAGGACGTTCCATCGTTCACCGCGTTTTCAATCCTCGTGTTGCACGCAAGGAAAAGAACGTCGGACCAGATAGTTTTTTGTCCGTCTACGGAAAATGCACTCGTCTGTTTTAAAAACGTCAAATGGTGAACGATGGAGCATCCTCGTTATACTAACGAAGAGTTGGCTAATATGTTGTTAATTTACGGCGAATGTCGTAAAAATGGAAGGCAGGCCGCAATTTTGTACGCTGAGCGCTTTCCTGAAAAGCGGCACCCGGCACACGGGTATTTCCATACCTTATTAACTCGCCTTGTCCAGCATGGCACGTTACACGCGTCAACACGCGCGCTAAATCATTATCATCGCCCGGAAGAAATTATCAATCAAGTGAGAGAAGCAGTTACAGAAAATCCGCACACCAGCACAAAAGGTATCGGATATGATCTCGGTATGGACCATATCAAGGCACATAGGATTATTAAGAAATATTTAAAAATGCATCCTTACAAGAGACACACAACTCAAATGTTGCTTCCCCAAGATTTGCTCCGTCGAGAAAGATTTTGTGATTGGGTCTCAGAACAGGTAAATTATATAGTTTAATAATGTATTAGCTATATTTTAAGCTTTTATACGAAATCGTGGCAATTAACTTTCATTTATCGAATATTTCTCGTTGACGCGTTTTTTATATCGTGGCTAATCATATCACCGTTTCTTCTAAAGTCTGCGCGATAAAATGTCAACCTAAGTAATAAACAGAAAATTAATAATAATTTTTAACAAATTGCAAAAAAGGCATAAAAAACATGAAAAAAAATAAACAGATACATTATTGTACCTTTATATCATACAGATTTACGATATTGATGATATTGAGGATGACTACTTTCTGCGGAGTATATTATGGACAGACGAGAGCACTTTCCGCAGTGATGGCATGATTAATCGCCATAATGAACACCATTACGCGGTAGAGAACCCCCACTGTATAAAAGAAACGCACGTCCAGGGAAGATTCCACGTCAACGTTTGGATGGGGATTGTGGACGATACGATTATTGGACCGTACTTTTTCCCTGAAAATGTCAATGTCACGGCAGAAGTATATTCCGAGTTTCTGGAGGAAACACTGCCCGGTTTGTTGGAAGATGTTCCATTACACATCCGCCCAAACATCATCTTCCAACAAGACGGCCATCCAGCCCATACTTCCCTTCTCGCCCGTACGATTTTGAATCGTCGTTTTACGAACAAGTGGATAGGCATTCACAGTGATCTGCACGAGTGGCCACCGCGATCACCTGATCTCACGCCTCTGGACTTTTTTGCATGGGGTTTTATACGCGATCAGGTATATAAGACACTACCCATGAATCGCAACGAATTAATTGAAAGAATACGGGTAGCAAGTCGCGATATTACACCCGTCACACTAAGTAGAGTGCGACAAAATTTTATGCGGAGAGTCGCATTGTGTTTGGAGAACAATGGTGGACATGTAGAACATGTCCTGTAAAATAAATACATATTGTAAATACATTGGTTTAATTGCGTCAGGTGTGATTCGCGTTAGGACACCTAGATTATCCACGCAATATTGGTTGCGCCGAGATATTATTCGCGTTGGTGTGATTGTGCTCCGATGTTAACTGCGTGCAAGCCTTTGCGTTAGAATCATATTTGCGTCGGAATGTCGTTCGTGCCGACATATTATTCGCGTTAGAATATTGATCGTGCCGATTGATTTCTCGAGTCGGGGTGTCATTCGCGTTATTCACACCGACTGATTATTCTCGTTAGGATATTATTTGCGTTAGGATATTATTTGCATTAAGATATTACTTGCGTTGACCTAATATTGCGTCCCGTTATTACTCGCGGTAATTCCGTACCTTTCCCCGCGTTAGTTTTAGTATTTCGTGTTATGCCAAGCGCCTCAGCGCCTTATTCTTCGCGTCAGGATACCCTTGGCGATATTACGCGTTGCGTTCGACCATTATTACGTTGGGATGTCACTTGTGTTACGTTCCCTATCTGCGTTAGATTAAAGCTAAGACTCCATAGACGCGTTGAGCTGCGGCAACGCCGTGCGGCAGAGTGCGTTGACCAATCAGAAGGCTGCCGCAAGTCGCCTGCGTTAACCTGCGGCAAAATCAAAATTTGTTGATTTTGCCGCAGCGGCAAGACGCGTTCGGCAGTATTCGGCAATATCCGTGCCGACTGTCATGTAAAGTTTATTAACCTTTTAATCACACGAGTCACGAATGTCAACAGATATTTTAATTAATATGGGTTCGAGTGCTACTAATCCACACACTAACGACGATCTGAATGAATTAATCATTCATTTTGTTAGGTCCTGCCCTGAAATATGGGATGTAAAAAACAAACATTATAAAGACAATAATGTTAAAGCAAAAAAGTGGGCAGAAGTGGCTCAAGAGCTGAATGTTCCTGGTAATTATATATTATTCAACATCATATATCTATACTATTTCCTAAAATTGAATGCAAACTATCAGCTTTTGAAAATAAATAAATTAGTAACCCAAGTTTTGATTTTGAGGTTATTTAAATGTTATGTTATTTTATTTCGACTTCTAATATATTATTTTAACAGACGACTTTGTTAAATCTCGCTGGCGGTCCATCAGAGACAGATTTATGAAAGAACGAAAAAAACTTGCAACGAAGAGTTGCCAAGCAGCAATAAAATTGCCAACCTGGTCGCTTATGCCTTATCTCGAATTTTTGGTTGAGTCAACAGAAGCTCGAGAGTAATTTTTTGTTCTGTCCCAATTTTTATTCATGTTTTAATCAATGTGATTTAATGTTAATTTATTAATAAATTCTATAATTGCAGCACAATTTCGAATTTCCAAGATCCTCAAGTTGTTAAACCGTCAGCTCTAACTGCAATGTCCCAATCGACCCAATCAATACCACCAACGCAAAGTTCTTCAACAGGAAACAAAACGATACATAACGAATTACTTATAGAAATAGGTACGTCTTTATTTTTTTAGTGATAAATAAATACAAGTTATGTTCAAGTACTTATAAAACAAATGAAAGCATCATAACAAGCACTTAATTACTACTGTAATAACTTTTTATCGGATTTTTCAGGCGATCACATGGAATCAAATGCTTTGTTGCAACAAAATAGGCGAGAGTTGACTCCTCTTTCGAATACGAGTGATGATAGTAGTCCAAGTCCTAGGTTCCAGCCTATATCCCCAAATGTTTTAACACCAAGTGAGAGTTCGACAAGTCGTTCAATATCGAAGTCCACGGCTTTTTCAATGCCAATCTCATCGGGTCAAGCTGTCAAAAAACGTATGGTTACTTTTCAACATTTATATATAGTCTGATTGGGCATGTATGATTTTAATGACACTAAACGTTATTATTTGATACATTTTAATACGTTTCTATCTATTATTTTTATAAGGCTGTATTCACAAAATTTTATTATTGCACAGGTAAAAGTCAATCACTAGATCCTGTGGACGAAGCGATTATAAACATGGCTGGACAAACAAGAAAGACTAATCTAAGTGATTTTTCATCTGACGATTTATTTTATCTATCAATAAGTCGCGATTCCCACCAATTAAATGTTAAGGACAAAATTCGTTTAAAACAAACCGTGCTAAATACTCTTTCAGAACTATTGAGCAATAATGCAAATACTGAATAAAAATAATTATCAAAGTACATAATTATCAAAGTACTTTTCAATATTTTTGTTTTACCCACATATTTTCAACGTCGGTTATTCGAAATTTCGCAGTTTTCTCCATTGCCAGTCTATGGCGCCTACCCCCATGAAGTATTCGGTGTAAGCTTTTCTAACTTGTTTAGCTTCATTTGAAGGGTTTCTGCTTGTAGTCGCAACTGAATTTTGCCACAAAGGTGGTTGCCCTTCCGCTCTCCATATCCCGTTCTCCACATTACCATAACAGTCTTCATAATCAACAAATCCAACCGGAACGTATCTTCTGTCAGCAGGTTGTACTCGAAGATCTTCCTTTCTAAGCCAATTATGTAAAACGACACAAGCTTTAATTATATTTTCTACAATTGGTATCGATGCAATAATTGGCTTCCGAAAGATTCGCCAACGTGATGACAGCACACCAAAAGTGTTTTCAATTAATCTCCTAGCTCTGCTGAGACGATAATTGAATATAGTTTTGTCTGGAGTTAAGTTGGCACCTGGATATGGCCTCATCATATTCGTCAGGAGCGGAAATGCTGCATCTCCGACAAATATCGGAGGCAAGTAAGTATTTGTATTTGGAAGAGCCTTTGGTGGCGGTAATGGTAATGTACCATTCACCAAGTGTCTGCCAAAATCTGTGTTTCGGAAAATACCGCCATCACTTTCTCTTCCAGCAGAACCAATGCTCACATAAGTGAAAATTAAATTGGCATCGCACACTCCAAGTAACACTATACTGAATTGTCCTTTATAGTTGTAAAAAGCCGATCCTGTATTTTTGAAGCACTGTACTACAATGTGCTTGCCATCAATGGCGCCAATGCAATTAGGAAAATTCCATTTATTTTCAAAATCTATAGCAACTGTGGCCCATGTTGCAGCCGTAGGTTCCGGAAGAACTATTGGCATAAGTGCCATCTAAATAGCATTGGTCGTTTCACTGATAATTTTCGGAACGGTGGATTTACCAATACGGTACAAATAATGTAAACTTATCATGCTATCACCTGAAGCAAGAAATCTTAAAGTCACTGAAAGACGCAATCCAGCACTCAACGGTTCTCTCGTTATGTGCATTTTAGTAATTTGATTTTCAATTATCGCTAATAAGCGATCAAATTGATCGGGTGACATTCGATGAAAATTGAAAAATCGCTCAGGATCCTTTCGCAACTCCACAACCAAATTTTCATATGCACCCTGTTCAAATCGGTTTTTAATTATTGGATGAATCCACCAACGACTTGTTCTTCGATTTTCTTGTTGCAATTGAATCGCACGTCGTCGTCTCCTTCTTCGAAGATATAAAAGCAGAGCAAAATTCTCATCCATTCTGAAAATAAAAAACATTTTTAAAAATGTGTGAGTTTATACTACTATTAATCCAGGAAACTTTTCTAAAATGTAATAAATAAAATTATTATTTACCTTCGAGACGTTAATTGCACAGATAAAAATTAATTTCAATAAAAAAATATTTTTTTCACACCTAACTTCTTTCAAACTACTTTTTTAATTAGTATTTAATGTGCCGTCAACCGTATAAAGTGATTTCTTTCAAACTAACCTTTGTTTAAGGTTAATGTATTATACTCCGTCGCGCCACGATTGCAACGCACCAATGGAGTCGAACGCATTGCGTTGCCGCAGCCAATGCCGCAGCTCAACGCGTCTATGGAGTCTTAGCTTAAGGCAATTTGGCGAACGAATCCTTGCGCCGCTTGGGACCTTGAGTTCACGCGCTCCGAGCGTGACGCACGATTATTTCGCGTTTACTCCAGTTATGTCGCATTCGGTCGTAACTTCTGTAGATATTCTATATTATTTGTTAGTTTAATACTCTACTATTATTATCTGCGTGACTGCTATGATTTCGAAGTATTTGTGAGTTTAGTTTTCTACCAGTATTATCTTGCTTATCAACGACGCCTTCCGCGCGTTTACTAAATTAACGTAATTCTCCGCTTATTTCTGGCATCCGCGTTACTGCCATTCTTATTGTTCAAAACTTGACGCCCGTGTGATCAGCTATCTGTAGTAAATATGGTCGGCAAGAGAGGGCGCGAGTCGAGAAGGCCCTGGATGGTAGGAAGAGAGGGGAGTCGTGTGGCAGAGCCCGTGGAGAGAGCACGTACACGGTGAGCTCGGCGCGAGATATTACGGAAGTACGATTACGACTTACGATACATTTGAGAGTTGTGTGTGTGAGTGCGGAATATATTTCTGCCAAACAGCTTCTCTGAAGCTCTTGTATTCAAATATACTTCATATACATTAAGTGAGTGAGGATTACTATTTTCCCTGCCCACATCAGGCACCCGCATTGACATTAGAGAAACGAGCGACGGTCCCTCGCTACATATCTATTTGCTTTTTCTGATTAATGAAAGCCGAAATGGCCGCATTGTTTTCCGAAAGTTATTCTACAATAAATGTTCCTTTTCATTTGTTAGCTGACTGAGTTAATGATTTGCGTGTCACCCCGCCGAACATCGCGCTGCCCTTAATCAACCCCGCCACCCTCAGAAAAGATTTCTAGATACAATGCTATTACTCTTAAATCTAATCATAAAATAGGATCGAAATAGGGCCAATCATATTTAGTATTGAAACAACAATATTTTAATCTTAAATAGAAAATTTCTTAAGTTTAGAATAAAATATTCTTGATACTATCCCTCTAACTTTCTCAGAAAGATGCAGATAGAACTTTGTGACAATCCTATAATATTCTTGATTCAATAATAGACGAATCTGAAAAAAAATCTTATTCTATTCTTGCAAAAAGAGAATTTGTAGATTGTTAGGAATCTATTATATTATTTTTTCAAGATCCTTTTTGTGATAGAATGAAATAAAGGTATTTATGAACAAAAACAGCTATTATTTTGTAACGTTTTATTATTACGTTTTTATACAAAACGTATGATTTTCGATTATTTTTATGATTTATGATTTTACACTTATGATCATACAAAACGTATTTGATAGAAAGCCGTTTTATTCTCCATTGATTTATCTTTCATAGAGAAATCAATGGAGAATAAAACGGAACGGAACCAATCGTTGATCATTAGCAATAATTCTGATGTTGGTTGCTGTATGGATAGCCAAATCTTGAAATTTTAAGTAATGCCATTGATCAGTGAAATCAATTTTATAAGCATGGAAATGAGTATTAAAATGTACTGTGGTAAGTTTCTTAAGTAAAAAATATACAATATTATCTCTGGATACAAATATTGTATAAATATAACCAAATTGAGGATTTTTACTTCTTTCCCAATCTACAACAACCAACATGCCATTCTCATAATGAGAGTCATTAATTTTAATCCATTTAACAATATTCCATTTTGCGAAACATATAACTTCAGGTAATATATAACGAAAACTATATATATATATATTAATAATCTGAAATAAATGTTATTAGGCACGAGATCCGTTGATAACCGTTTCCATCGTTATTTATAACGATAAAAACGATTATCAGCGGATCTTATGTCTAACAACATTTATTTCAGATTATTAATATTTCATCATTAACATTAATAATTAATTCAATATACTGATGCTAATAAGCATCTTTATGTAAATAATGCTACTGAATCTCATTTAAATCTACAAGGAATTTATTACTGAAAAGTATTCATTAAATATTATGATAATTTGCCTTATATAAACTATTTATTAGCATTATATTTAAAATGTATATTTTATACTAATAAACCTCTTGTTTATGAGATTAAGATTAAGATTTTTAAGATGCAGCAGCATCATTTATATAAAGAATTATATAATGCTCATTAGTATTGATATATTAAATTGATTATCAATTTAATGATAAATTATTTATTAATTAAACAAAATGAATATTGTAAGATTTGTTAATGGTGATTTCTGCCATTATTTAAACTTACATTGAATGAAATTTATTAGCCGACTTATAATTTAAATTTGCACACATATACTAATTGCTGACTTTTGTCCTGTGCATAAACATTGTGTGCAAAAAATAATTTAAGTAATAAAATTATAATATATAATGATTATGATGGACTATGGTACGAGCTTTTTTCGTAAGAGAGAAGATGTCTTTCGTTTTCTTAATAAAATTTATTTCATAACCTGTATTGTCATCTCGACTTCTGTTTTAACGTTACTGCTACGGAAATCCGTCACAATTGTATTGCAACTTCGGGCGCTACAAAGTCCATTTTATTGTAAAAAAGATATGCGAGTGGTTATAGGTGATGCACCGAAGTCAACGCAATTGTGAACGACCATGCGCGCCTGCTCGAATGGGCAACCCGCCGTACCGCTCTGTATCGTCATGAAACACCCTGTACATAAGAAACAATATGAATAGAGTCAACGTGTCAATTTACTTGTTCACAATTAGATCTATTGCAAAACCAATGTTCTTTAGTATCCAAGGATCAATTTGTATCATATCGAACCAGAGAATAATATGAATAGGACAACTGTTAATCTTACTGAATTATAAGTTATATAAGATGAATTATCCTTAGTCATAGATATTGACACGCTAATTCCTTTTAATAGAATTCATATATCGCTCGCGGTAATATATCAGAAAATATTTCTTATCTTTACATGAAAAGAGAACGCACATAATATTTCTAAGTGAATCGTAAACGAAAGATTTATGCTCCAATCACATAAAACAATTAATGAGAGGAATATTTACAAGAAGAAACGCTTAACTTAATAATACTTCGATTAGCAATAATTAATACGGTATCTTTAATTGAAATATCCTTTGCTATTAAGGAATGAACTTTACATTAAACTCAAGAAACTTTAATTAAGATTGCAATCTTTCAAAACGTGTTATATTAGCATATCTACTGAGCTCAGTGTGCGAAACATTGCATAGTTAACCATGAAGATTAATCCGGTGATTACCAAGGATGAAGAATCCTTAATTCTCTCTCTCGTATTCTCTGTAACCAATGATCGAAATATTGAATAGACCTTGCGATCTTCACAACATTAGACTGGTCTACCGTCGTCACAGAGATGATCAATGGTCAAGAGGAAGCAATTAAATCGTTACCTGATTACTGTAGAGAATCGTGAATACGTCCTCTAATAACACAGCCCCACAAAAAAAAATTTTTTTTCTGTCCGACGGACCGGACTAGTCAATTCTTACGTATTTTGGGTCGCTGAATCCGAATCCGAGGTCAGAATTCAAAAGTTGGTTCGTGTTTTTTTTCTAATCTCAAAAAACATACTTTTTTAGTACATTTTGAGCCGTAATGAAAAAGCGCGAGCTAGTTTCGAAATTCTGACCGTGGATTCGGATTTAAAAGCTTGAATTACATAACAATTGACTAGATTTTTTAATACAAAATGGCAGATCCAATATGGCGGACCCAATATGGCGGATGTTTTTTTAAATTGATCCGATTTGCTTGAAACTTGGTACTCAGGGGTTTTTGTGGTCGCTGAGTACGAATCTAATGTTAGTTTTCCAAAATTTAAAATGGCAGATCCAGTATACCCGATGAGTTTTTGAAAATTGACCAGATTCGCCTAAAATTTGTTACTCGAGGGTTTTTGGGGTCGCTGAATACGAATCTGACGTCATATCATAACATAATCACACTGAAAATGCAGTTTTTCCCACGTGACTCTGAGAAAGTACAAATCTTATATATTTGACGTCCAAGACCACAATAGTCAAAGTATATCCACCCTGGCGAAAATGAGAAGTTTCATAAACGTTTGTTTGATGTTTACGTGAGCGTTTGCGGAAGTTCGTTGAGAGTTTAGAAACGGTCAGTAGAGAGTTCGTAGAGCGGAAATTGCAACGCTGCAGCGTTTGAAAGGCGTTTGTATATAGTGTTTTTGAGAGTTTGCACAGCGTTTACATGACGTATGACGTTTGCTGAGAGTTCTTTAAAACATTTAGAGATCCTCTGTTAAGCGTTTAGGCTGCATTCGGAAACGTCATCCGGGTACACACGGGTATACTCCCTTCTCCTTCTAACTCGCTGAGATAGAAAGAGAAGGGAGTATACCCGTGTGTACCCGGGTAACGTTTCCGAATGCAGCCTAAACGCTTAACAGAGGATCTCTAAATGTTTTAAAGAACTCTCAGCAAACGTCATACGTCATGTAAACGCTGTGCAAACTCTCAAAAACACTATATACAAACGCCTTTCAAACGCTGCAGCGTTGCAATTTCCGCTCTACGAACTCTCTACTGACTGTTTCTAAACTCTCAACGAACTTCCGCAAACGCTCACGTAAACATCAAACAAACGTTTATGAAACTTCTCATTTTCGCCAGGGTGGATATACTTTGACTATTGTGGTCTTGGACGTCAAATATATAAGATTTGTACTTTCTCAGAGTCATGTGGGAAAAACTGCATTTTCAGTGTGATTATGTTATGATATGACGTCAGATTTGTATTCAGCGACTCCAAAAACCCTCGAGTAACAAATTTTAGGCGGATCTGGTCAATTTTCAAAAACTCATCGGGTATACTGGATCTGCCATTTTGAATTTTGGAAAACTGACATCAGATTCGTACTCAGCGACCACAAAAACCCCTGAGTACCAAGTTTCAAGCGAATCGGATCAATTTGAAAAAACATCCGCCATATTGGGTCCGCCATATTGGATCTGCCATTTTGTATTAAAAAATCTAGTCAATTGTTATGTAATTCAAGCTTTTGAATCCGAATCCACGGTCAGAATTTCGAAACTAGCTCGCGCTTTTTCATTACGGCTCAAAATGTACTAAAAAGGTATGTTTTTTGAGATTAGAAAAAAAACACGAACCAACTTTTGAATTCTGACCTCGGATTCGGATTCAGCGACCCAAAATACGTAAGAATTGACTAGTCCGGTCCGCCGAACAGAAAAAAATTTTTTTTTGTGGGGCTGTGTAATCGGTCATCTTAATCAAGCCCGAAACGGCAATCTCTCGTTTGCAAAGAATAGTAGCTTATACCAAGCCGAACCAGCATTCCAGAACTTTCCATGGGCGTTGTCGTCTTACGTCTCTTTCTATCTCAGTAGTTTGATATAACGGTAGCTTCTCGTTAATAAATGTAATACGGCCGTTCAAAGGCGTGTCGTTATCGTCAGACAGAAATGAACGTTCGGTTAATCTATGACTCGTTGAGACAAGACTTATTATAAAGATACACGACGACTACTTATGACTCAACAAAGAACGTAATAAATGATCCGTCGCGGAGGACGATCCGTCGCGCAGGACGTACGAAACGAGAATGGTCGCTCGCCGGGCCGCACGCACGGACACGCCCGCTCCCGCATGCGCAGTAATACATTCTCGACCGTTCGCGATCCCCGAGCTGCGACGCGGTCTACGCCGCGCGCGTAGTGATACATCTCTACGTGTCGTGACGTGGTAGCTATAGCTATCAATGTAGCCACCTATACAAGCTTTCCCGCACTATGTTTGAATCGACGAATACACAATCTCCTTTCCGATTTTACTTTATCTTTAAACAGAATAATTCAAAAATATTCAATTTGTCTGCTAACTCTACGGCGGTCCATCTGGCTGCTCTCAATCAGCTGTTCGGCTTCTGGTGGATCTCCGTCACTACTGTCTAGCGGTATGGTAATGTCTAGGCTCGTATCGTTATCATTTGGATCTGCTTTTAGGATAGGAGTCGAGGAACGGATCTGGGTATCTAAAAATTTTATTGCTGCCTTTGTTTTGACAAGTTCACGTACTGGCGTCACCACTCGTCCTGCTGTCCCTTGACTCGGCCTTTGGGATGACATCGCTGGAATGTCTGATGTTGATGGAGCCGTCTGTACTTTTACAGGCGGTTTCAAGGTTAGGTTGTGACCGAACGGCACCTCCTAGGGCCACGGATCGCGTTGAATGTCCCCTTAGTTCTACGGTCGCCACTCGGTTTCACCTTTATCACCGAGAAGGTAAGTATAATCCCGCGGATTCTTAATTTAACTAATTTTCTCCCCTTTTAAGTTCCCGCCACGGATGGCCGATCTCCAGCGCCCACTCTCGGATCACCGATCTCAATCACCGCTCTGGATCAACGTTGGACCAAGATGGATGACCACCGTTTGATCAGGTAGGTGAAGGGTAAGTCAATCAAATAAATCCGGGTATATTTTATACACTGATTGAACAATTTATTTATTTGCTCTATCTCGCACAGGTGGTAGTTCACTATAAATCTCTTTAAGCAAGATGGCGTTCGCACGCTTCGTCAAATCGCACGCAAGTCCCTTTTGGTATCACAGTACCGTTCGCCTTTCGTATCGGCGACAATTAACGCGTTTCGCGGGCGTTCCCGATTGTTATGGATGACGGTGAGCAATTATTTAAACACTCGACTTATGTTCGCGGGACTTAGCGCGATTGCGGGTGCTTCTAGTTAACATGTTACCGTACCGACGATCCTCGAGAGACTGCCTCGAGTATCGTTGCTCGCAGTGGCTCCCCACTTGCGGGCTTTACCCCCACTACGACGTCACGGCCGCTTTCTCTTTCTGGAACGTTCGCACATCGTAAACACCATGTGTTATTGCGTCGCGGCGAACGTTCCAGATGTTTATCTCGGAAAATTCCGTTGGCCACGCCCTCCGGACGACGCACTTTCTCCTCGCCCGGGTAGTGGTTTTCCACCCCTTTGATTTCGCAATGTTTCATGGCGCCGACCTATGCGCACGTCCTACCCTGCGTCCCTATAAAGGCATCCGGACAGACTTCTCGAAGAAGGTGTCCGGGTATACCTCGCGGCATCCGCCGTTGACGTCGACCCCCTATGACCACTTTGGGTGACCTTCCTAACTCCGTTCCGCGCCCTATTCCAGGCGAAGATGCTCAGGTAGCGAGATCGTGGACGGTCCCGCTATTCGGCCTCCACGTGGCCGGGCTTTGTCGCCGACCTGATTTTCGTACGTACCAGGTGTGGTACCTCGGTCAGGGATCATCTGTCCCTGCAGCTGATGCACCGTCCGCGATTTCCTCACCCAGCCGTCTGTCTTCGACGCTGACCTACCCTGATCTCTTAATAGGTCTCGCGGATGAGTCATAGGTGACTCCGCTTCGCGGGAAACTTATGGTTTCCGATTTCGCGGACGCATTGCCGGACTTCGACGCCGACCTACCCTGACTCCTTAATGGGTCTCGCGGGTGAGTCATAGGTGACTCCGCTTTGCGGGAAACTTATGGTTTCTGATTTTGCGGACACGTTGTCGGACTTCGATGTCGACGTACCCTGACTTCTTAGTGGGCCTCGCGGGTGAGTCATAGGTGACTCCGGTTCGCGGGAAACTTATGGTTTCCGATTTCGCGGACGCGTTCGCTCGTGGAAGATTGTGTGTGGCTTAAGCCCTGTACTCGCGCGTTACGCATCGGTTCGCGCGTTCAAACAAAAAAAGAAATCAAACTATCCTTTACGCTTAAGCCGAACTGAAAATTAATTTGAACCGACGGAATATCAAACTTAACCTAGGCGAGCTGCTGCTCAGCGGACGCAGCCGCAATCCTTAACGCTATCTTATTCTACTTATTATCTGTCTGCGCCGGATGGGAATGTCCATGACATAAACTATAAAAGAAACTAAGTTTGGAATTCATCCCCTTTCCTCGGAGCGCCTCGCCTCTACGATCTACTTAGGCGCTTTGGACTCGTCGCCATCGTCATCATCCTCAGTCGCCATACTGCGGAATTCGTCCGACTGTTCCGCATCGTCCTCCGCTACCGTCACCGCCGTGTCTGGTGATAACGAGAGATCGCGCTCTAGCTGCAACAATGCCGCCTGGACCGCTAAGATGCCGGTCACTGCTTGCTCGGGCCCTGGCCCAGCCGTATCCCCGTCACCCCATACTTGGGATAGTAAGTCTGGCATATCGCGCCCGTCCGGAACCTCGGGGTTGTCTGCCGCCTGCTCAGCTGCCCGCCGGTGGACTGGGCTCGCCCGCCGGCATATTCGCCGCACCGCGTCGTCCGATAGCCGACGCAGGACTACCCGCGGGGAACGCAAAGCGGTCGTTCTCGCACTTCGAGCGTGCGGTTTCAAGGTTAGGTTAGGTTGGAGTCTGGTAGGGCATCGAGTGACTTTGGCCATACCAAGGCCGGGAAGGCAAAAAGGAAACCACCGAGATGTGCGGTGGTTACCTTAACGAGCCTCGAAGGGGGCTACGAAGATATTATGAAAGAAACTTGGGCAAAGATCAACTTGTCCGAGCTAGGCTTCACTACGGGCCTTAGACCTAAAAGGGCCCAGACTGGGGCACTTATCCTAGAAGTCCCCGATCAAGATAGTGCAGCCAGAGCCGATCTCCTTGCCGAACAGCTTGCAAGGTTGTTCCGCGACAAGCCCGGGATCAAAGTGACCCGCCCCATAAAAACAGGGGAGTTCAGGGTCCTGGATCTTGAAGATTCAGTGTCAGCGGAGGAACTGGCAGCAGCAGTCGCGAAAGCAGGAGGATGTGAACCTGCCCAGATTCAGGTTGGTTCCTTTCATAGGGGAACCAACGGTCTTAACACGGCCTGGGTGCGTTGCCCACTAACCGCATCAAATACCATCCACGGTAAAGGCGGAAGAATGTTGGTGGGATGGTACACGGTAAGGATTCAGGTACTGGACTCTAGACCCCTGCAGTGTTTTCGCTGCTTAGAAGGGGCGCATGTAAGAGCCCAGTGTAACAGTGCAGTGGACCAAAGTTCACAATGTTATCGTTGTGGACAAATAGGGCACCTAGCCCGAGGGTGCCAAGCGGTCCCTCGATGTCCGGTTTGTGCCGATTTAGGCAAACCGGCTGGACATCGAGCTGGCGGAAAGGCCTGCGCAGCCGCTAAGAAGAAAGCTAAGCCCAAACTAGCGGTAGGCGCGGTTAAGCCCAGGCCTTCTACGGCCAGAGGTACGGAGAGCATGGAAGTGGAGGTAGTCCCGGAATCAGGTCGTCAATTACCAACGATCACAAAAGTGGAGATCGCCAACTTCCCTGCGTTAGGCAAACAGCCAAAGAAGAGGGCGGCGGAAAGTACCGCGGACTGCGTGGAAGCGGAAACTGATGGCAGACCGCTCGCGCAAAGGAGGAGAAAAAGTAGGGAAAAGCTAGAAGCCACACAACAGCTGCCGACACCTACTCCTACGGCCACCCCAACGCCATCCACCGAACGACTTGGGGAAGAAAGGACTTTGGAGCCTATGTTAGTTGACCAAACTGCCCCGACGTCAACACCAGCTCCAGCAGAAACTCCCGAAGAAATAGGACGGGAATTACTGCAGAATATAGCACAGAAAGTTCCTGATGGGCCTAACATAGGCCAAGAGGTTGGAGAGGAGACGGAGGTCTTCGGACCCGAGTTTTACTAATGCCTCTCCAGAAGTTGCTACAGGCGAACCTGAACCACTGCCGTGCTTCGCAGGATGTCTTTTTACAGACCATGGCGGAGCGCGGCTGTGGTTTAGGCATAGCCGCCGAACCGTACTAGGCGCCCCCAAACAACTCGCTTTGGGCGAGTAACCGGTGCGGCTCGGTGGCAATAACATGGAGGCCCACAAGCGAGCCAGTTCCCTGTACTCGTGTGGAGTCTGGGAATGGCTTCGCGATCGTAAGATGGGATCGGGTCTACGTCGCGGGAGTGTATATTTCTCCCAACGTGGATATACCCACCTATGAGGGGGTATTCGAGAACCTGAGGGTTCGTTTGATGAGGATCCTGCCCCATGGCCAAGTCTTGGTGGCCGGGGATTTTAACGCTAAATCGGCGCTATGGGGCTCCCCGGTCACGGATGGCAGGGGCAGGATCCTAGAACAATGGGCGGCGGGTCTTGGGCTAGTTGTCCTTAATGTAGGGACAACGCAGACCTGCGTTAGGCATCGGGGGGGGGAGGGGTCCATAGTCGATGTGACTTGGGCCAGCCCCACCGTTGCGCGCAAAGTAGGAGGATGGAGGGTGGCCGAGGAGATTGAAACTCTCTCAGACCATCTATTCATAGAGATGAGTCTTTCGGTCACCCCTCCAATAGTCCAGGCCCGCCGCAGAGAGGTGAACCGTCGTTTCCCTCGATGGGCGGCCCGCAAATTAGATAAGGACTTGCTCCGAGCGTCTATCCACGCGACCTTGTGGGTAGACGATATCCTGGGGCAGTCCGAAGACGTGGAGGAAATAGCGGAAAAGATCGGGGCAATTATGTTCGCATCATGCGAAGCCGGAATGCCTCGATCGAAACCCCTGACACGTCGGGCCGCGTATTGGTGGACGGAGGAGATCGCCGAATTGAGGCGCTCCTCCGTCCACGCGCGTCGAAGGTGGCTGAGAGCCAGACGCTGTCAGGACCGCCACCCAAGGCGGATGGAGAATGCGGGAGTAGAGTACCGTTCCGCCAAACGGGCCTATTCCCTGGCGATTAAAAAGGCCAAGGACCAATCCTGGCAAGAACTCTTGAAGGACCTGGAAGATGATCCGTGGGGGCGCCCGTATAAAATGGTTCTCAACAAATTGAGGACCTGGGCGCCCCCAACCACGGAATCAATGGAACCTGAGTTCCTGGAGGAGGTTGTCAACACCCTCTTCCCCGATGATCCCGGGGAGAGGGTGAATGGCAGTCCCGCTCCACCTGTTGTGGAGTGGGACGAGGAACTCGGGGTCGACATGGATGAGATGCGCAAGGCAGCCAGAAGGCTGAAAGAAGGGAAGGCTCCGGGTCCCGACGGAGTGCCAGGAAAGGTGTGGTCCTGGGTCACGGGGGAGCTGGCCGAGCAATTGAGGGACTTATTCACCAAGTGCCTCAGGGATGGCCGGTTCCCCCAAGCGTGGAAGGTGGCCAGGTTGGTACTTCTCCCTAAACCGGGGAAGCCCGCGGACCAACCGTCCGCGTATAGGCCGATATGCCTGCTGGACGAGGTCGGCAAGCTTTTTGAGCGAATAATTGCCGACCGGATCGTCCAGCACCTGTCCCGGACTGGTCCAAATGTATCGAGGGACCAGTACGGCTTTCGATAGGGCAAATCGACAATAGATGCGATTAAACGCATCGAGGCCCTCTCGAGAGCCGCGGCGGAGGCCGGCAGGGTGTTGTTAGGCATCAGTTTTGATGTCGCTAACGCATTCAACACCCTGCCGTGGCCAGTGATACGGGAGGCGCTCATTCGTCACAGGGTGCCCCCGTACCTTGCAACCGCATGCTTCCCAGTCGCAACCCCTCCATAAGGGGTACCCCGAGGGTTCTTCCGAAGGGGAGAAGTCGGCGGCAGCAACGACGGGACGACCAGTCGGAGGACTTCCAGAGTCCATCATCCGCGGAGGACGCCCAATGCGACGAGGGGAAGGCCCTCCTTTAGATTATAAGTTGCGTGAAGCGTTCCGAGGACGAAAACCCATTATAAAAAATATAGTTTCTTTTAGTTTACCATGATCCGTCCGGCGCAATAAGATAGAGGTTAGACGTAAGTTGCGCGACAATGATCGCTGAGCTGCGGTTCATTTAGTCCGTAAGGTATATTCAGTTTCATGACGATCCACAGAAAGTTTATTTTCGTTTGGCACGAAAGTGCTCGGCTCGGACGTAAAACATTGTTTTACTAATGGCGCGTGGATCGCAAGGCAGCGCAGGATAGAAGGCACCGAGCCGCACACAATCTTCGATCCGGAAAAATACGGATGTGACCTCGCGACATAACGCGAAGCCGAACGAGTCCCAAAAGACGAGATTCGGGCCCGCGGTCAGCGGCCGCCCCATTGGGCGATCTAAGGGGCAAGGTAACCACCGGTGCCACGTCAGGGCATCGCGAGAGGCGGGCACAGCCAAACCGCGTCGCGATCCAATCACCGGGAGGCGAAATACGGAACCGCGGTCAATAGCCGTCCGATCGAGCAGACTAAGGGGCTAAGTAACCAACGGTGCCACGTCAGGGCATCGCGAGAGGCAGGCACAGCCGAACCGCGTCGCGATCCGATCACCGGGAGGCGAAATAGCGGGACAGGCGTCTTCTCCGAGGAAAAGCCGGCGGTGCCGCATCAGGGAGACCTGGTACACCCGAGGGACCAGGCGCCGTCGTGATCCGAACACCCGGACGCGAGTTACGGGGACACGGTCCGCGAAAACGATACCCAGACACCGGCTACGGGAACCGAGGCCGGAATACGGTCAGGGAGGGTCGTGGAAGCGGGCACCGAGGGTCGCCGTCAACGGCGGACACCGCGTAGTGCACCTGGACATCTTCGTCGAGAAGTCGGTCCGGGTGCCCGTATAGAGACGTCATAGGGGTCGTGCGCATAGGTCGGCGCCAATGAAATGTGAATATCGTAAGTAGTGAAAAACCACTACCCGGGAGGCGATAAAGTATGTTATCCTTAAGGGCATGTAAGTGGAATTTTCCACCGCGAACATCTGGCGCGCCCGGAACTGGTAAACACCACATGTTACTGCGTAGTAACGCGCATTCCTCAAAGAGAAAGCGGCCGTGGCGCGATGGAAGGGGAAAATCCCTTAGGTGGGGAGCCGGAGAGCGGAATATTCCTCGAGGCAGTCTCTCGTGGGCGCTCGTAAAGGTAACATCTCTCTCGCGCGTATATCTCGGTGTGTCGTGGAAAGTTCGCGATCGTCTACCGGATTACGATAATTAGTTTACCACAGCGTCCGAAACCAACGGGAACGCCCGCGAAACGCGTTAATTGTCGCCGATACAAAAGGCGAACGGTCGGAGTGAACCGAAAAGTGAAACTTCGCACTTTGCGAGACGTGCGACCGCCATCTTGCGCGGATATTGTAACAGCGAAAACCTGTTTGTGTAAAACGAAGATTATGAATAAATGGAAACTACATATGTGAAAATAAAAGAGTTAACGATTACTTACCTGATACTTACCTGCACGGGTGTCAGCCATCTTCTATAATCGTTGACCTGGGTCGGGTTTATCATCGGTGCTACACCAGTGGACATCGGGGATGAGGCACCAGCGGCGAAATCTCGAAAAATTATAGTAACAATTAAGTTAATTTACCACGGTACTTATACTTACCTCGGGGGAGTGGCAGTCAGCCATCTTGTGTACGCGGGGATCCTGGTCGGCAGTCAGCAGCGAGGATCGATGGGCCGGCGACACAGATGAGGCACCCATTCCAAAAACCTGAAAATAATAACAATTAATTAAGATAATTTACCACGGTACTTATACTTACCTCGGGGGAGCAGTGGTCAGCCATCTTGTGTACGCGGGGGTCCTGACGGGCGTTCAACAGCGATGACCCATGGGCCGGCGACACGGATGAGGCACCCGTTCCGAAAACCTGAAAATAATAAATATTAATTAACTTAATTTGCCACGGTGTCGGGACTTAGCCTGGTGGCAAGCTATCTCGATACTACGTATACCTAGGCTGGTGATGAGCGTCGATGATCCGAGAGGAGGCGATGAAGAATGGGCACCCCGGTCGAGAATCTGAAAAGGGGATTGTTTAAACAAATTAGTTGACCATACACTCATAAATACTTACCTTCTCGGTGGATTGAGGACAAACCGAGTGGCGACCGATGACTTAGAGGGCATAAAAGAGCGTTCCGTGACCCAATGTTATACCGTTCGGTTACAACCTTATAGCCGTTATATACGACTACTTCCGGGACAGGAAGTTGGCCTATACGGACAGGGACGGAATCGTTCACATCAGATTGGTCGTGCGGGGGGTTCCGCAGGGGTCGGTACTTGGGCCGCTCCTGTGGAACTTGGGGTATGACTCCGTTCTCCGGACCGCCCTCCTCCCGGGGTGTTGGCTGAATGGTTTCGCCGACGACACCTTCCTGGGAGTCGAGGGCGAAACATGGGAGGAGGCTATCAACCTGGCAAACGTCGCAGTGAGGCAAGTTGTGACCGCAATGAGGAGGGTGGGCCTAAAGGTGGCTCCCCAGAAGACGCAAGTAGTGTTCTTCCACGATAAGACAAAGGGGGAGCCACCAGAGGCCCATATTATAGTAGAAGAAACCCGTATCTCCGTGGGGGCCCAGATGAAAATCCTGGGCCTCTGGTTGGACGGCTTCTAAAGCTTTGGCGGGCACTTCGCTCGCCTGACTCCCAGGGTAAATAAAGTAGCGAACAGTTTGGCTAGGCTTATGCTTAACCTGGGAGGGGCGAGCGGTCGTGCTCGCCGATTGTACGCGGCGACCGTGCATGCCGTGGCACTCTACGGCGCCCCGGTCTGGGTATCCGCAGCGGAGAAGTCGCGCAGGATACAGACCCAGCTTAGAGGGGCGCAGCGCACAATTGCGCTGAGAGTGTCACGTGCATATCGCACGGTCTCGCACGCGGCGGCAACGGTCCTGGCTGGTCGCCCTCCTTAATACTTGCGGCTCGGCAACCGAGGTATACCGGCAAACTAAAGAGCTGCAAGTGGGGGGAGTGCAAATACCACCCAGGACTCGTCTAATAATAAGACTCCAGGAAAAGACGGTCATGATTCGAAAATGGCAGGACTCCCTGATAAATCCGGAGTTTGGTCAGAAGACCGTCGATGCCGTCCGACCCTGTCTAGCAGATTGGCTGGACAGTCGGAGGTACGGGATGACGTATCACGCGGTGCAGGTGCTCACCGGACATGGGTGCTTCGGTGTGTACCTGCACCGCATAGGAAAGGAGGTCACAACGCGTTGCCATCACTGCGACAAGGAGAGGGACACGGCGCAGCACACGCTGGGAGAATGTCCAGCGTGGGCCGAACAGCGCCGTGTCCTTCAGGGGGAGGTCGGAGAAGACCTCTCCCTCCCGGCCATTGTGGCGTCAATGGTCGGAAACGAAGAAAGGTGGCGGGCATTCCTGGCCTATTGTGGCCAGGTAATGTCCGCCAAGGAGGAGGCGGAGAGGATCCGCCGAGGGGAAGTGAACCCCCCGGCGGTCCTCTCCCAATAAGATCAACGGGGGTGAGTGGGCCGAAGTTCATAGGCTCACTCACCCTTATCCACTCACAAAAGAGTGAATCAAAGCTGCATTATATGCAGCGTGAGTAGGTGCTGTACCTCTCGTCTGCCCCACCCACGTGGGTACCGACGGGAGGAAAGGAGGTTCGACGTCCCGGCGGAGATAACGGGCGCCGAATCAACCCCCCCCCTACTAACAAAGGGAGGGGCGGCGGGGTGGCGGTGGCCACACTCCGACGCTACAGATAAATTTAGGACTCCTCAAGAGTCACGGAACTGTCAAGGCAGTTCAGAGGAGACAGCTCAGACAGAGCTCGGCGCTGGGGAGAGGCCTGGAAGTAATTGTAATAAGTTCCCGGGCTCTCCCCCCATAAAGCGCATGGTAGGTCACCCTTGGGGTTTTAGTGGGTAAGAATCCCACACTTCCTTCGCCCTTCCCCCGGAGGGCGAGGGAGTCTTCTTCCTCTCACAAGAGGGGGCTGTCAGGTTAGGCTGGCAGTTGAAGATTTCCCCAAGTAAAAAAAAAGGGCATCGAGTGAGACGGACGTGTCCCTCGATCGCTCCGTATATATGTTCTATAAGTGTCCTTAAAACTTCATAAATCTTCTGAAATTTTTGTGTGGTAATTTGTGCTACGAAAACATGTCGAACGATATATAATTTTCGAGATCTGTTTTTAATCTAAGGAAATTATTGACATTTCTGTTTCGCATACGGACACGCCCATGTACATGCCGTCGAGTCATATCCATCTGAAATACTCGGATATTTCATCAATCCGAACAATATATTCAGAATTTAGACTTTAACTCGCTAAAGAGTGTATATGCGCATTTCGTCATGTGCATATTATGTAAAACTTTTGTGAATTTCTTGCCAGAAACTGAACATTAACTTTTGCCACGTGACGATCTCATATCTAGTGGTGTTCATTGAGACATGAATAGAATTTTAATCCGTTCTATATCCTTGGAAATTTGATAAAGTCTCTACACTAGGTGTACATGAGCATCGGATTTTATATATATCATTATTGATATACTATAATTATTGACAGGAATCCACATTAACTTGGAGAATGTCATGTACTATGCATACGGCGTACGGCAATTTACGATGGTCTCGATTGGAAGCTAACGGGCCTATACATACATACCGGGTGAATCTTAATGGATGCACCAACTTTTTACCATAGGAGATGAGTTACCGACCGCAACTGTAATGAACCGAACGATCCATAGGTGACACCAGCTTGAATCGACCGCTTCGATCGACGAGTCCGAGGTGATGTACAGGCAAGTTAAAAACTGTGAATCAAATAACGTATATCGTATGTACATACTTTTCTAATATATCCAACTGTCTTACGCATTTTTCTTTTTACATATAATTTTATTTAATAACACGATTTCTTATTATTCTCCATCTATGCGCAACGTATTTACCGCATGTACTACGTTTACGCGAGCGTTACTTTTGTAGTAACTTACGATAATTCACTCGTTTACGCAGAGTAAATTATCGTAAGTTACTACAAAATTTCCTTTACGCGAAGGAATTATCGTAAGTTACTACTGAAGTAACGCTCGCGTAAACGTAGTAATATAGTACGGGATCCGGCCGCGTGATTTATACGTTTATCTGTTATTTAATCGAAATGCGATTTTAATGGAAGATTACATATCAGGTCATACATCGCGGCCGGTGTGCCTAGCAAAATCTTGCCGCAAGTACCCTCAATTAGAGCTGTTTTAATTAAATTTTTTAAGACAACTTCGTTCATTTGTTTGCGAAGTAAATGAAGCGTCATCTGAAAGAGAGTGATCTAAAAAACTTGAAAAAAATAGGTTCCCACCTCTCAGTCTGCCGCAACCTCCTGACAGCCAGATGCAAAAAGGTTCTTTTTTGTTAATTATCAACGTTCATCGTGTATCGAGACAATTTTTACACAAATTGAAGCTAAATTTTTCCTCTACACGATGGAATATGGTTGCCTGCGTAAAAGCTGCCGCAACTAGTGGTTGCCAGCATTTGAATGACTCGCTCTCGCCTGCGCGAGCTCTTCAATCTTACAATGTGTTACAATGGAATAATCACAGCAATTTCCTTGAATTTCTTTAATATTACAATAGTTTCTAAACAAGTTTTCAAAAATTTCTTTTATAAATAAATTCCGCCGCTCATTCGTCTTCCGACTCGTCTGAACTCGCAACATCATACTCCAAATCATCAGAATTATCATTCGCGTTTTCAGATCTTTCATTCATCGACACGCGCAATTTTTGTAAATTCGATGTGGCAAAATGCTACAGATCCGTGTTGTATTAAATTACGCGCTGAAGATTGCGGTTGGTTATTAGATGGTTTTTTGAAACCAACGTGGTTCGTTGGGTACCCAACGCCGTTGAAAGTCGAAGATGTATTGCGCGTGTCGATGAATGAAAGTTCTGAAAACGCGAATGATAATTCTGATGATTTGGAGTATGATGTTGCGAGTTCAGACGAGTCGGAAGACGAATGAGCGGCGGAATTTATTTATAAAAGGAATTTTTGAAAACTTATTTAGGAACTATTGTAATATTAAAGAAATTCAAGGAAATTGCTGTGATTATTCCATTGTAACACATTGTAAGATTGAAGAGCTCGCGCAGGCGAGAGCGAGTCATTCAAATGCTGGCAACCACTAGTTGCGGCAGCTTTTACGCAGGCAACCATATTCCATCGTGTAGAGGAAAAATTTAGCTTCAATTTGTGTAAAAATTGTCTCGATACACGATGAACGTTGATAATTAACAAAAAAGAACCTTTTTGCATCTGGCTGCCAGGAGGTTGCGGCAGACTGAGAGGTGGGAACCTATTTTTTTCAAGTTTTTTAGATCACTCTCTTTCAGATGACGCTTCATTTACTTCGCAAACAAATGAACGAAGTTGTCTTAAGGGGTTACACCACTGTAGAATTTTCAAAAAATCGATTTTTTTTATTGGCTTAAAAGATGCTTTGAACCTTCTAGAATAAGGGAAAAAAAGTTTTATACCTGTACAAAATTTTTTTCTTTGAAATTCCGACCTCTTTCCCAAGCGCGTCGGACTGCTCCGAAACGACTACCTGCGGCACGTAGATACCTGCTGGAAGGGTACAGCCTAATGACTTTCCTTTTGATTTCTAACTTCTCTAATACACTAAAAACTGCAACGAAAGTTTCAATGCAACTGTTTGGAACTTGGCTCCTAAGTCCTACTCAAGTGGCAAAAAAGTATTGCAAGTAGCGACTGATATTGCTGTGTGCAATTTTAACGACGGTTTGATTAACATTCTGCGAATTATGAAAGTTTTGGAGATGGATATTGGCCTCCAAGCATACAATTTTTGCCTTGAAACCGATGCTATGAGGATCAAGCACGCCGAGCAGTCTTTGACAGATGCGGCAAAACAGGCACGCACCAGCATGAAATCGACGAGGAAAGAAAATGAGGAGGAATATTTAAGCAGGGAAGGGCAGCTTTATGGTCCAGGGATAGCAGATTAATGGTAAAAATTTTAAACAGTCAAATTTTTCATTTTTTCCCGTCCATAACACATCTCAAAACTTTAAACGCGTTTTTCTTGAAACACGTTTTTTCAAATCGGCACGCAGCATAACTCAAACAATTTTCTATTTTTTCACTCCAAATTAATATCACATCTTTAAAACAACATTCCGCATAGAAATACGTAGCCGATTTTCGATAAGTTAATATTTCGATTTTTTAGTTACAAATAAGTGCCCGTTTTTTGGTAGTAAAATGAACTTTTTTTTTCAAATGCTCGCCAATTTAACAAAAATGAATATTTTCAAAATCCCCTACGTATTTCTATAGCTATACTAATGTAGTTTAAGAAAAAATTTTTTATTTTGTTCCAGATTAATTTTTGCTGCACTTCTACTGCGTGCCGCGGAGCCCCTAAAAAAAAAACCGTTCCGCAGAAACGACTGTTGGGCAGCCATTTTTTAATATTTTTTAATAAACAAAATTTTTTTTAAAACTTCAAAACATGCTTAACAACATCCTTAAAAAGAATTACCCTTTTACTTTTCCTTCCACTTAAAAAAAAATCGCAAAAAAACGTTAAATTTTCACTCTCTACTGTGGTGTAACCCCTTAAAAAATTTAATTAAAACAGCTCTAATTGAGGGTACTTGCGGCAAGATTTTGCTAGGCACACCGGCCGCGATGTATGACCTGATATGTAATCTTCCATTAAAATCGCATTTCGATTAAATAACAGATAAACGTATAAATCACGCGGCCGGATCCCGTACTATATTACTACGTTTACGCGAGCGTTACTTCAGTAGTAACTTACGATAATTCCTTCGCGTAAAGGAAATTTTGTAGTAACTTACGATAATTTACTCTGCGTAAACGAGTGAATTATCGTAAGTTACTACAAAAGTAACGCTCGCGTAAACGTAGTACATGCGGTAAATACGTTGCGCATAGATGGAGAATAATAAGAAATCGTGTTATTAAATAAAATTATATGTAAAAAGAAAAATGCGTAAGACAGTTGGATATATTAGAAAAGTATGTACATACGATATACGTTATTTGATTCACAGTTTTTAACTTGCCTGTACATCACCTCGGACTCGTCGATCGAAGCGGTCGATTCAAGCTGGTGTCACCTATGGATCGTTCGGTTCATTACAGTTGCGGTCGGTAACTCATCTCCTATGGTAAAAAGTTGGTGCATCCATTAAGATTCACCCGGTATATAAGAACATATGGACGATATTATAATATAAGAAAGACGTTTATAATTTCATGATTCCTGGTGAGTCTGACTTTTCTCGGGTGTGATAATTTTTCGTTTATGTACGTGTTTTGTCATACGGCGATTCTTGGAAGGGACGTGGCGGACCGATTTCGTGTACGATAGCGATGTCATGGCCGCCGCTAATAATAATTTCGGGATAATCGCGGTCTAAAATGGCTAGTGATGAACAGGCATATATGGCTATGTGATAGTTTTGCATTGGGATAATGGCCGACTTCCGTGATGCTTCACACGTACGTGTAATGGCGGCTATATCCACTGCGCCGTGATGGAGTTACATGTCGAGGCATAGGATATCGGTCTTTGAGCGGGAAATACTATTGAGGAATGTCTCCGTACGGGTGCGGGGATCGACATCGTCGGGCCGTTGCCCTGCTGGGCTCGTGGCGTGCGCCGCGGACTTGTCCTGGTATACGGCGTTTGTGCGAACCGGTGCCGTCGGGTCGGCTTCCTGATTGTGTGCCGTGTGAGCATCTTAACCCGCATACCGTCATATGCGGTTTCTCGGCTGTTGGATCGGTTACCCGGCCGAGTTCTGCGTCAATGCGGCTATCGAAATGCCAGTTTCAGCTGTCCGGGCGGCTGTCAGGATGTCGGGATGTTACCAGGACTCCTGACGCCTGTCAGAACATCATCTCGTAACTTAATAATCTGACTGCGTGAATGCTCTCCGTTGGAGAATGTCATTATTATTTTTATATCCTGTTCATATTTCTGCGCTACGCGTGAATCGTTATTGCGAACTTTATAATTAAGATATTTTTCGACTTTAATTATAGTATGCGTTCTGACAGGCGTATTGATGCTGCGAATATGTTCCTGCACAAGTTAAATGGATAGATCTATCGATATTAGATATAAGAATCCTCTGTGCCCCATGTCATTACATGTTATTTGGTACGTTATGTTCTGTTTTCGTTTATTTGTCAATATCTATTGCAAATAAAGAGTCATTTTGTACTATGACCTGTTTTATCTTGTCTATTTGCTTGTACTGATTGCTCTGCAGAATGTGATGTGTTACTCTGCTGAGGTTGCAGCCGATGGCTGGACGAGGCCCAGTCATCACCAGCATCGAGCCGCCATTGCCAATACCGGTGGCCATCTTATCCAAGATGGCGAGGATGGAGAGCGGCGTGCCAACGGTGGTGCTCCGCAGGCACGATTTAATAATGGAGGTGCAGCACACCAGGATGTGTATGCGGATCACGGCCACGACGGACGAGCGGGATCAAGGTGGCGCCGAACCGGGCGAAGTAATAACCGGGGATCTGAATAACAACCGGTTGAAGTAGGTTAAGATATTCGATTTGGTGTAAGATCGACAAGTAGAAATGTATACAGTTTGAGTTTAAGCGCCATATTGCGCACGTTGATTTCATTGGTCGATTCACCGATAAAGTGAGTTTTCTGTTAAGCGCCATATTGCGCATATTATTTTGTTAGCGATTAAGCGCCAAAGGGCGCATACAATTAGGTTAGGTGTTGAACGCCATATCTAGTCGAGCAAAGACTGTTACGCCATAAAGGCGATAAGAACGTTTATTTTGTTATGAATAAATCTTAGTTTCATATTAACACCTCCTTTATTTCCTCCGACATGCGCGCGATACTAATAATAAATTAGACGCATAACAAAGTCATAATCCGAGATTAAAGATGATAGTGACACTCGGGGGACTCAAAAGAATAAATTCCCAAGAGTGGAAATTCACTTTCGTGTATAGCTCCAGCGCGAACCGCGGAACATGATTCCACGACTATCCGCGCGATACAAAGCTTAGTTTCGGAGATAGAAGCAAAAGTAAGCCTTTTGCGTCACGGGAGAGACCCAGAATACCTGGGACACACGACAGCGAAATTCCCATAACGATAGCACACCGGGTTCAATAGATAGCGAACGAGAGGTGTTCTCCGGGAACAAAGAGCACTGACGACTTCCGGAGGAAGAGAGGAAACGATCGCACCCACTCCCGTCAACGTACCACTACTGCCCCGGAAGTTAGCGAACCAGGGCACTTCTTTGAGAACTGACGGTAGAATCGTGTTTGGGGGAACACAGCGAACAACCCTACAGTGTCGGCGACGACGTCCGACCAGCGCCCCGATAAGTAGCGAACCGTGCAAGGTAGACGATATATGAGAGTAGAAATCAAACCTACGTGTCATGGGGAAGTCAGACAAGGGGTCAGAAACGACCCAGATCGACCGCGCAGAGAACTGGCAAACCAGTGGGCCTATCGGAAAACCGAGAAGAGATTTGATATCTACGCGACCTCGGCGATGCGAGTCCAAGGTCAAAATCGTCCTCCAAGCCACGCGAAGCTACTTAGCGAACGATCCATCCGATCGACACGAAAATTAACATGTAAGCACAGCGGCACACGCCCGTCACACCCGTAATGTAAAGACGGTATATTTATGCTATCTAATTTTCGAAAAGCTGAGAGGGTACAGCACGAGCGTGTGGCACTGCGGCAGCGGGGAGAACCCCGCAATAACGTAAGGCCTTCTAAGCTAGCGATGCTTGGAAGACGCCACGTTGCGGTAAGATTGTTAGAATTAATTAACGCGAGCGTAAAGACAGTGTTAACGAATACGTATACCCGTAAGATAACAGCGATAGCGACCGGGACACCCAGTATATATGGGAACTTTCCAGAAGGAAGAGAAAGTTACTCAAAAACTTGTTTGCGACGAACGGCGAGCGAACATGCATGCGAACACAAAGCGCGCACAATGGGAACATGTGATAACACATGGCGAATGCGTGATAGCGAGCGAGAACGACCGCGAGGAAGGGCGAGCAATCGAAGAGTCTCTCGCCAGACATGGTACAGTGCGGACGCGTGTATCTGCCGGTCTGCGAACAAACGAGAATCCTGCGTACGGAGCGAATCCAAAATATAATTGAGTACGTTGAGACAACGCGTAGTATTAAATATTATCGCGAACGTAGAAGCAGTGTTATTCGCCTAGTGCGGTTACGCGTGCGGAAATTGATTTGTATTGGAAATAGAGAGAATAAATTTTATTTTACCCGAAACGAATCGAGTGACCAGTTATTGAACTTCCTGCACGACGACCCTGATTCGACATACCTACCCACTCTATCTGTCGGCGTTCCAAACGGAGATCCGGTGGCGGTCCAGCGAACGTCCCGAGGCAGTCCAGCGGTGCACAGCGGCAGTCCCACGACGGTCCAGCGGCAGTCCAGCAGCGATCCATCCAGAGAACCTGAAACAGAAAAGGGGAATAGCAAGGGCATCGAAAGGGTCAGTGGCATACTTATTAATATCTTTCTCGGTGGGTACAGAGAAAACCGAGTGGCGACCGTGAATAATTCGTTAAAATATCAAGTCGTGGCATTACCGACCTTCCGTCCGGCCACAAGGTGAGTGCTCGCAGTGGATCTTCAACTTATTATATTAGTTGTATTATCATTGTCTCTTGCTGAGTATCTAAATTGTGTTAAACATATTACCTTATTGTAATATATTCTTATTATCATCTTGATATGATCCATAACCTATATCTGTCAATTATTTCTGACTTGAACTATTGAATACTTTATTGGGGCAAAACTGAATTGAATATCTATTAAGGCAGCATACAAACTTATTTTATAATATAAAGATGTAATATTAATTCTCTGATAACTTTTATGGCATGATATGTATGACTTATGTGTCAGTTGCTGCTTTACCAAAACACAACATTTAAAGCAGTAAATTGTTGATAAATTGAAGTTTTTTTGTTAAAGCAGAGGATATTTTATTTCGCGAGAAAGTCGCTGCTTTACCAAAACACAACATTTAAAGCAGTAAATTGTTGATAAATTGAAGTCTTTAGACGTACACCTATGTCTACTGGAGCTCGCGCAAATCGCAATGGAAAACTAGATGGCCCTGTGGGAGGAACCGCACGTAGCGGGACACAACGGAGAGCCCCGAGAACGGCCGCGGTTCTAATCACGGGCACAAATCCTGAGATGTCCTATGCGGACATTTTAAAAAAGGCTCGAGAAAAAATATCGCTGGACAAATTAGGCATAGAAAAATCTCGGATCAGGAAGGGACTGAACGGAGGAGTCGTTATCGAGATTCCTGGAACGGACGGAGCCTCGAAGGCGGACACACTGGCTGAGAAGTTGAGGAGCGTCCTGACCTCTACTGCTCGTATCACCAGGCCTACAAAGATGGGCGAAATCCGTCTTAGTAATATGGACGATTCGACCACGCCCACGGATGTCATAAATACAATCTCCACAATAGGAGACTGTAATGAACATGAAATCAGGACTGGAAGCCTTCGTCGCATGAATAACGGGCTTTTTTCTATTTGGGCCAAGTGCCCGCTTGCCGCGGCTATTAAGGTCGCCTCTTCTGGTGAAGTGAAACTCGGCTGGACGATTGCACGAGTTGAACTCTTAAAAGCTAAACCAGTGCAGTGTTATAAGTGTTGGCGGTACGGTTGTGACCGGACTAACGATTGAAATTCTAAGAAAATATTTATTAAGCCACTTACTCGGGCTGAAAATACGGTCGCCACTGTATTTTGAGCATAAACACAGAAAGCATAAGTAATTGCGTTGCCCCGTCCTTCCTCTCAGCAAGATGGCTGCCGTCTTCTACGTCGCGGACGTGTTCAAGGCCGTCGGCCACGCCCTTGTTATGCGAAGCGTACTCTACGGTGGATATATTCACAGGGTCGCGAATGATCACTCTCGTATTATTATAAACAATAACAATTTAATATTCTTGGAATACAGCTCTCGTTCCGATCGCGGACGCGTTCACTCGCACGCTGAGTTACGACGAGTATTCTAGAACGACGCTACCGACGATATCGAGCTAAATATGACAATGTGTCGTTCCGTGCGTTGCGCTGGTCAATTCCCGTTATCGCGCAAACACGAATAATCAATTACTGTAATCACGCTACTATCGCTAGCGGACAACGGGATAAGTTCAACGGGATCGGGATTGTATTGCGAAACAGTCTAAGTATAAACGTGTTAACGCGCCGAAGTCTCGCGAAGAACTGTCCGGGAGGAACGGGTCTCGTTCTCCCACTTTGGGTGTCGCGCAGGCGTATAGCCTCTCTTTTGGGCGCAAAGCGGATGTATGATGCGCGCCAACACTCTCGGCCAATTAGGAATGTTCAGTGTAAAACTCGGGGCAGATGGCGCCATGGCGTTCTGTTCTGTCATGGCGGCGTCACTAACACTAACTCAATATACATGTGTGTGTTGGTGTATCTGTGAGCACATCCGTGAGATATAAGGTCTGTTTTCTGTTGCTGCACTGCTGAACTAGTGCACTCTAGTACACTAGTTCTGTACTAGAGTGCACTAGTTCAGCAGTGCAGCAACAGAAAACAGACCTTATATCTCACGGATGTGCTCACAGATACACCAACACACACATGTATATTGAGTTAGTGTTAGTGACGCCGCCATGACAGGACAGAACGCCATGGCGCCATCTGCCCCGAGTTTTACACTGAACATTCCTAATTGTGTCGCTGGGTCTCAGCGACACGATCCCTTTCGCATTCTGTGCCAATCACAACACACTGAGCCGATTTACTGGCTCAGCTCTCGATTCACTAAGATGCTGACTCCGGATTGGACGACGGACATTCGCTATCGCTCGACCTTCACGGAGCGTGAACCAATGCCGTCGTCGCAAATGCACAAAGTGCACGTTCGCGAGCGAGTCACTCGGAACGATTTCCGAGTGACCGAAAATAGGTCACGGTGACGTCCTACGACTCTACAGGTAAGTATATGTCATTCGAATCAGCTAAACTAATTCTTTCTTTTTTTCAGGTACCCGGACTTCGCAGGATCGTCTCGCCCAATCAATGGACTGGTAAGTATAAATGGTAAGTATAAAATGTAATATATCTTAAGTTTAACGCAATCGCTATTATAATGCTAACTCTACTTGAATCGACAGGGAATATGTATAAAATGAAATCTAAAAGGTAATTAACGCATTTAAACCGAATCTCGCTATCTGGAATAATACTCGCTTCTCATTGGTCGGTCGTTCGCGTATATCTCAAGAAATAGCACAAAGTGCTCTGATTGGCTGAAAGCCATGCTATGCTGTAAATTAATCGTGAATATATTATAAAATGCTCTGATTGGCTGAAAGCCATGCTATTCTGTAAAATAATACAAAGTCTCTTAAAATGATGTGAATCAGCCAGGAATTGCTCCTATTGGCTGTCGCTGTGAATAAACTCATGTAATTATGCAAATAAACTAAAAACATAAAAATGCTGTTGTATCGCCTGGGACGCATCCCATTGGCTGTCAAGATACTGAACTGTAATAAATTAACTAAAATCACTGTAAAATCGTATATGAATATAAAATCACCTGTCAATGACTCTTTTGGCCGACTACTCTACCTTTAGGTAGAAATACTTGAAAACATGCAAAATATTATATAATGACTTATTGTCAATCATGAACCAATCGTGGTTCGACCTCGCTGCTTAATAATAGGATGTATAATGTGTATATTGTAAATAGTGTCATGATTATGTTTATGTCAGGAAATGTTGTAATTATGGGAAAGAATATTATCAATGTGACTATTATGTACTGCTTAACGTTCATCGTTGTAATCTTGAAGCGTGGATAAGAAATATTATGTAAATTATAAAAATGGAGAATAAAATGACAATCACCGTTATCGTGAATATTGAAAATCTATCTTGTGGCATTATTAACTTTTATTATGATATTACTTTAACTCTAGCCTGTGATCTTGGCTGTTCCTTGAAACTCTACTATGTCAAACTCTAACTTCTACCTTTTTATCTATTATGAATGTCAGGATTGGTGGAAATATGTGTGGTACTTGTTATTCGTTTAACGTGTTGTTTTTTAATGTGTTCGCTCTTAATTTCTAATACACATGTCAGTCATGCAACATAAAATAAAGTCTTTCGTCTTAAATACTAAAAATGCACACTTTGGGTAAAACGTATAAAAAGGGACGGATATGTCTTTGGGCACGTGGATCTACTCGAACGATGCCCCTGCTGCTGTGTCTGACACCGTCTGCTCGACGGCTGTCTCGTCGACCTCGTTGCTGTCCCCTGGTTGGCCGGCTGACTCCGAACCATCTCCAGCGGGCTGTGTCCCGCTCGCCTGGATTACCTGCTCGACTTGGGCTTCTGGGACCTCCTCGAACAGCTCCTGTTGCGAGAGCCCCTCGCTCTCGAAAATCTCGACCTCCTCCATCGTCAGGTCTGCCGATTGGTCAGCCCCTGCTGACGGCTCCACCGAGCCTGGATCTCCAGCTGTCACTGCGGACCTCTCCATTGGCTGGCAATCACCGCCGCTGCAAGAAGGCGTCGACTTGGGAATCGAAGGTTTATCCTTCGATCCCACGGTCATGTCCGTAACACTTGCACCTACCCGGAAAATCGCTCGGGATGGTGTTTTAGATGTGAAACTCAGGGACATCAGATCAACGATTGTAAGGAGGAACCGCGTTGCATCATCTGCACGAGTGCTGGGAGACAGGGAAATCACCGCCTCGGTTCCCTGGATGCGTGTCTTGAGAAAGATAGGAATATAGCGAAGTCTAAGACTAGTGTTGGGAATCGTCGGTAATCAATGGCGACTATTATTCAAACAAACTTGAATAAAAGCAGGGAGGCACAGGACCTCCTTGCTCTCCACGCAAATGAGCTGGGTGCTGCGGTGTGCGTGGTATCGGAGCCTGCCCGTATGCCCGACACCCAGCAATGGTTTCGTTCTCGAGATGGCCTTGCTGCCACATACATAAACACCAGCGTTGCGGATTACCCTGCGACATTGGTGGCGCAAGGTGTGCATTCAGTAGTTATCAAATATAATAATTTATACGTGCTTTCATGCTGTACGTCTCACCTAATGTGGACATTGTTGCATATTCTGACTTTCTGGAGGAGCTGACTGCATTGTACTCGAGCGTCCCTGGAGGCGTTAATTCAATCATATGCGGAGACTTTAATGCCCACGCGCATTACTGGGGGGCCGATTTTACGGATCCCAGGGGTAATCTTCTCACTGAATGGACGGCTCAACACGATTTGCGCCTCATAAATGTCGGGAGTGTTCCTACTTTTGAGAGCCACCAAGGATCCTCTATCTTAGACTTAACATGGACCTCATCTGACCTTCGAAATAGGATTACGGATTGGACTGTCCGAGAGGACTTGGAATCATTATCTGACCATATAGATATATAACCTTTTGTGTCTCCGTCCCCTCGCGTGGTGTTCCAGTATGTCAAAGACCTGCGCGCTGGAATTTTAGAAAGATAGATTCTGACTTGTACAAAGCCGCGGTGGAGTGGAAATGCGCCGTTACTCCGAGCAGTGATGAATATTTGATGGAAGCGAAACCTGATAAGTGGATACATAACTGCATCTCTGACGCTTGTTGGGCCGCCGTCCCACGTGTAAGTGCTCGAAAATCAAATTCTGCCTACTGGTGGAATGAAACAATTGCGAATCTAAGAACTACAGCTATTGCGGCAAGAAGAAGATGGACGCGTGGTCGCCGGGTGGATTCGCCTGAGTCCTCAGAGCAAAAAAGGACCGCCTATGTTGATGCTAATAGGGAATTGAGGAACGAAATCCGTCGCGCAAAATCCAAGTCATAGCAGAAATTGATTTCCAAACTGAACGACGATCCTTGGGGACTTTCGTATAAAATCGTCCTCAACAAGCTATGAAAGTCTGCTCGCCTGGAGCCTCCCATACTTGATCAATTACTTGATAATCTCTTTCCATCTGGGAACGAGTTGGTTCCTGTAGATCTTGGCAACTGCGAGGAGGATAGAACTCCAGTTACCACGGAGGAGGTCATTGAGGCGATTAAAGGCAAGAAAAGCGCAAGTACTGTTCCTGGCCCGGACGGGTTCAAGGCTACCGTCTTGAACAAACTACCACAATCTATGGTAGCACGATTAGCGCAAACCTTCAATATATATCTGAAGTACGGAGTATTCCCTCCGAGTTGGAAAAAAGCCGATCTTGTTCTGATCCCTAAAGGAGAGGCTCCTCTTCCAGGTAACGTACCTAAGGCACGTCCAATCTGCCTCCTAAATGAAGTAGGGAAAACTTTTGAAAAAATCATTGCCAATCGACTCAGTGCTTGGTTGGAAGAGAACCCTAGGTACGATTTATCTGAAAATCAGTTTGTGTTTCGAAATCATCGCCAACGACGATTTGAAAACAAGCGCCGTAATATCGGCTTAGACATCGCGAGCGCGATCGGGGAGAGCGCGACGGTCAGCGAGCGCGACAACGGTGAAGCATCGGCCCTAGCAACCGTTTTTGTTTATTATTTGTCATCTTCTTCTTGAGTTGCCTGATCGTGTTCGTTCTCGCGAGTTTTTGGAATCGACATCGAAAAAGAAAAGGGAATGAGCCGATACAGATTGAGTGCGCGTGACGTTTATTGTGCTGTTCGCATCCCGGAGCGAGGAGACGCTTTTGGAATCATCGAGCGGAGGACGGAGTTTCAACGGAACCGTGGCGGCGGGGATCGACGGAGCCGGACGGGACGCTCTGAACCCCCGACTTTTACATCCTGCCTAATTACTCCTAACTGATGTGACATCGAGACGCCCAAGAGTTCTAGCATCGTTGCTTCCGACCTCGAGAGGAGCCTCAGGTTTGATTTGCTCGATCCGATTGCTGCGGTGATTCGAGTGACGGTTATGCGGCGGTCCTGCAATTATTTACCGCGCGGCTACGTCGGCTACGTGGTCGACGTGGTGCTAAATATTCGCGCGCACGATCTCAGTTTCTTCTCATTGCGCGTATCCGTAGCCGGTTGTGATATTGTTCATTCGAATTATTAATCGCGGTATTATGTGCAGTTTTGTGCGGTCATTTTCGCCATTTTATTCGTTACACATCTGCGTGAAGTGTTCTACATTGCTTTATCTCTCAATACGATATCCACGTTGTAATGTTCAATTTCATGTATGAGTGACCCGGTATGTTTCCTATGCGTACGTGCATTATTTCTTTTTGACATTGTTTCTATGCAGGCGATTGCGTTATTTTTCATTGCGTGAAGTTCACCATATACGAGTATTTTCATATGCGAACGAACGTGAGTTAATTATCTCTTGCGAATGTTACATGTTTATCCCGGCGCTGTTTACGGTAATTCGAGATTCCTTGCGTATACTGACGAGAAGGTTGTGAGAAGAACGGAGATTCGCTTCGAACGAGATATCCGCAGATTCACACGCGAGGGCTTTGCGATCAACACGAAGTTGATGCAATGCGTGGCAACACGATGTTGCGAGATTACCGCGAGGGCTTTGCGATCAACACGAAGTTGATGCAATGCGTGGCAACACGATGTTGCGAGATTACCGCGAGGGCTTTGCGATCAGCCAGGATTACCGCGGGGTTAGCTGAGAATTCAGGCCTTTTACGTGGTGATGAACAGCACGAGGCTGTATGCGAGATTTCAAAGGACTGTTGACATACGCTACTCTGATCTGAGAACTGCGACCATTGACTTACGCTATTCTGTTGATACCCGCGACTATTTGATACACCGCTTTTGAGATTACCGCTATTTCCTTGATAACCGCTCAGCTCAACGAGATCATCTGTGCACCATTCATCCTTGCGTTCTACGTTCCTGATATACCTGCGATCTGCGCGTTAGACATCCTTGTTCTGTGCGCCATTCATCCTTGCGTTCTACGTTCCTGTGATCTGCGCGTTAGACATCCTTGTTCTGCGCGCTATTCATCCTTGCGTTCTACGTTCCAGTGATCTGCGCGTTAGACATCCTTGTTCTGCGCGCCATTCATCCTTGCGTTCTACGTTCCTGTGACCTGCGCGTTAGACATCCTTGTTCTGCGCGCCATTCATCCTTGCGTTCTACGTTCCTGTGATCTGCGCGTTAGACATCCTTGTACTGCGCGCCATTCATCCTTGCGTTCTACGTTCCTGTGATCTGCGCGTTAGACATCCTTGTACTGCGCGCCATTCATCCTTGCGTTCTACGTTCCTGTGATCTGCGCGCCTTTCATCCTTGCGTTCTACGTTCCTGTCGTCCTTGCGATCTACCTTATCAACTATTGCCATACCTAATCTCTATTCTCACTCGGCGCAACACGAATCAGTTAACATCACACAACAGTTTGGGTTTAGGAAGGCACGTTCCACCACAGATGCCCTCTTCCATGTCAAGAACATCGTTACTGAGACTCGTGCGAGGGGGAAGGTCGTTCTTGCGCTCTCTCTCGACATTCTCAATGCCTTCAATTCTATTAAATTCTCTGGAATTAGAAGCGCCCTTAGAAATAAACGCATTCCTAAGTACCTTCGACGCATTATAGAGGCATATCTTAGCAGTAGCAAAATCCAATATGTGACGATGGACGGATCCAGACGTACGAGGAGGGTTCGCAGGGGGTCCCACAGGGTTCAGAGTTGGGTCCCCCCCCTGTGGAACCTTGGATTTGATTCGGTATTGAGGACACTCCTCTTTCCCGGTTGCCACGTGGTGTGCTACGCGGACGACACACTGCTGTTGGTGGAGGAGGAAAACTTTGATGCTGCTTGTGATTTGGCGACCGAGTGTTTAGGGAACATTATGAAAAACATTAAGATCCTCGACCTTAAAATCTCATGGCCGAAATCAGAGGCCATGTTCTTCGGCCAATGCCCACGTGATGCTTCATTTGAATACGAGGGGGTCAGAATCCCAATTTCAAAGAGTATGAAATATCTTGGGATAATTATAGACTCTAGGTGGTCCTTCGCCAGGCATATAAATTATATTTCGGATAAGGTGACTAAAACCAGCAGAGCCCTCTGCGGCATTTTGCCGAATCTACGCGGACCAATTGAAAATAAGCGTAGACTCTATTATACTGTTATCCTCTCTATCGCACTATATGCTGCTCCAGTTTGGAGCCAAGCCCTGCTTTCTGAGAACAAGCAACGAATTATGCGCAGGGCTTTTCGCTTAGCGGCACTCCGGACAACTATGGCCTACCGTACCGTCTCGTACGAGGCGGCTACATTGCTCGCGAGGATACCTCCGCTTCACCTATATGCGCAGTACCTACGGCGGACTTATTTACAGCTTCGAGAACTTAAGATACGTGGTGCGTATACCGTCGACTCCCCCTCGGATGTAAGGGAGGATGAATGGAGAGTTCTATTGGAACAATGGTTGGAACACATTCACGGTGATAATTTGCCTGGCAAGAGAACGCGAAATGGGATCTCCCCACATTTCGATCTGTGGATTAACAGACGTTCAGGTTTTCTAACGTTCCGGATCACTCAATTTCTCACCGGACATGGCTGCTTTGCAACGTTCCTGCACAGGATCGGCAAGGAGGAATCACCCATATGCAGATACTGCTCTTCAGCGGACGACTGCTCGGAGCATACACTGGCGGTGTGTCCTTTCTGGGGACACGAGCGCGGCGAATTAACCGCAGTTATCGGCCAAGATTTATCTTTAACAGCGATTGTGGGCCAGATTTGTAGGTCCCGCGAGGCGTGGCGTGCGCTCTCTGTATTTGCGGAACGGGTCCTCCGACGTAAAGAGGACGACGAACGCGTTAGGCAACAGGGTATTGCGAGCCCTAACATTGTACAGGGTGGGGAAAAATTATTGGTCAAGCTTTTGCCAGTCGATTCTACTCGTCGAGATCGCCAACATTGCATCATAAACATGGTGCCGCAAAATTAACTTTGAAGGTCATTTTCAATGTCAAATTTTTTTATTGGCTTATTCGATTCTACTCGTCGAGCTGAACAAAAGTCTCAAAGGGACCATATGCCGGAAATCAATATTTCATAGAGAAATCTTTGTTTGAAGTTTTTAGAAGCCAAAATATTTCGTAAAATTAATTGTCATAGGTGTAAAATTTGCTTAATCTACTCTTAACGCTACCCAGGAACAACGAAGTGGGCGTGGTAGATTTTTATTCCCTTCGGGGTATCTTGGTAACCCATTTCAACGGCTGTTGGTTCTTTAAAGCAACGGGGGCCGTCCACTGAGGGGAACAGCCGGGACATCAGACGGATACCTTGAGCACCTATCGTGCGGGTACGCACGTTCTCGAAGCGAAAATAAGGGTTGCGTATTCCGTCGCGGTGCGAATTCGCGAACGCGAGTAGGCGAAACAGCGTGGTTCGAGCTGGTGCCCCCGTCGAGTAGTCCGCGATGCCGATGCAACGCGGTGGTTAAATCCGCGAGTTTACGAGCATTCCGACAACCGCGCGCCGTCGTCGTCGAGGTATCCGCCTGCACGCTTTTTTCACCTCCTACCAGCGACGACGACCTCCCCCGTGCCGTCGCATTCCCTTCCCGGACATCGGGTTTTGGATATCTCGGATCCAATTCCAGATGCCGAAGTGGGTTATCGGCTACGATATCGTTCACATCCGATGCGGAGATGCTCAAACAAAACTCGACGATGTAAAATTGCTGATGGGGATATTTGATTCGGCACTCATTCGCGGCCGCTCCATAAGACATTCGTTATATGTGCTTAAGAAGCTTTCCATCCATATCCAGACCTTTTTCGTGATTATTAGAAGACCGCTGCTGATCTTGAATCAATTTTCAGTGTAAAATTAAAAAAAATTGTTTTAATTTTTTACCAAATTTTTTCTAAGACTAACGTTGCTGTAGCATGCCTCGACGTGGTGGCCGTGGTGGTCGTGATCGGTCGCATAGGGATGGGCGTGACCAACGTCTAATGCTTCGAGCAATTGATCGTGTTCATGGTAATTACACACGAGCACGAGCTCTTTATGCTAGTTGGTTGCGACGCCAAGCTAATGGCAGACCATTACGTCCAGGGTCCGTGCCTGATCGTCGAGAATTTCAACGACTCGATGAACGATTCCATGATCAGGAGCAAATAAATTTTGCAGGTGCTGGCCACCGTAGGGCAGGTCGTCCTCGTGTGTCTTGGAGAATTGAGGAACGTGTGATTGCTCTAGCTCGAACTTATCCTGTCATGGGATCACGACGCATAGGCGCGCGAGTAAGGGTTGATCATAGAACAGTCTTGCGCATTCTCCGTGAGGAAGGTCTACGACCCTACAAAGTGCAGGTAGTGCATAAGTTACAACCTGGTGATCGCACAGCTCGTCTTCGTTTTTGTCGGTGGATGCTTCGCAAGATCCGAAGAAATCGGCAGTTTCTGAAAAATATAGTATTCACTGATGAATCCAGTTTTTCCAGCACTTCCATTTTAAACCGGCAAAATGTTCGCATCTGGCGCAGACGCAATCCACACGCAATGGTCCAAAGAGTTCAACAGGGCCGTTTTTCAGTCAATGTTTGGGCAGGGATACTCGGGAATGATTATATTGCTCCTGTGTTTCTCTCAAACCGATTGTCAAGCGTTGAGTATTTGCGGTTTCTACGTCATAGTCTCCTGAATCGACTGCGACGTATGGTACCGAGGAATGCCCGTAATCGAATTTTTTTTATGCATGACGGTGCTCCACCGCATTTCGGCAGGCAAGTCCGCGCTTTTTTGCAACGAGTTTTTGGAACTCGATGGATCGTTCGTAATCCTGCGCCACACTTATGGCCCGCCCGTTCACCTGACCTGAACCCTCTGGACTTTTATTTCTGGGGAGCTCTGAAAGCCATTGTTTATGGGTCAGGCAGGGCTTTAAGGACGGCTCAGGATTTACGAGATCGCATTGAAAAGGCGGTTGCTACTTTAGCACGAAATCGAGCTGTGCTTCGTAGAGTGCGAGATAATTTGGTGGAGAGACTCCAAGCTTGCATTGATAACGGTGGTGGTCACATCGAAGCTGGCAGACAAGCACAACTGCTCAGAGCTATTGGGGCCGATGGGTCAGTTCTGTTTGTTCGTAGGCAACGTCGACGACGATAAAGTGAGAGGCAAGGGGAACTCACAATAATCAAGTCACCCCGAAATGAGAGGCAAGGGGAACTCACAATAATCAAGTCACCCCGAAGTGAGAGGCAAGGGGAACTCACAATAATCAAGTCACCCCGAAGTGAGAGGCAAGGGGAACTCACAATAATCAAGTCACCCCGAAGTGAGAGGCGAGGGGAACTCACTATAATCAAGTCACCCCGAAGTGAGCGGCAAGGGAAACTCACAATAATCAAGTCACCCCGAAGTGAGAGGCAAGGGGAACTCACAATAATCAAGTCACCCCGAAGTGAGAGGCGAGGGGAACTCACTATAATCAAGTCACCCCAAAAGGAACAAAAATCTACCACGCCCACTTCGTTGTTCCTGGGTAGCGTTAAGAGTAGATTAAGCAGATTTTACACCCATGACAATTAATTTTACGAAATATTTTGGCTTCTAAAAACTTCAAACGAAGATTTCTCTATGAAATATTGATTTCCGGCATATGGTCCCTTTGAGACTTTTGTTCAGCTCGACGAGTAGAATCGAATAAGCCAATAAAAAAATTTGACATTAAAAATGACCTTCAAAGTTAATTTTGCGGCACCATGTTTATGATGCAATGTTGGCGATCTCGACGAGTAGAATCGACTGGCAAAAGCTTGACCAATAATTTTTCCCCACCCTGTACATGACGGTGACGCGTGACCGTCCTTTTTCTTTAGTAGGATGATTGTATTCTTCTTGCGGCGTGCGCTGGAGCGGGGTGGTGGTGCTTCTCTGGGGGTGGCTGGGCGCTGGTCTTCCGTGGGTCCCGTTCCTCTTGGGGTCCGGTGCGTCGTGAGAGCGACGTTCCCGGATCCCTGGGGGGTATGGGGCGCGGGGGGGGTCCGGCGTTTTTGCTGCCTCCTGGGTCTCGTCGTCCCTCGTCGTCGGCTCTCTGCATGTCATTGTACATGCACTTTTCTTTCTTGGGGGCACCGTCTCGGGGTCCGTGGGGTCCTCCTGGGGTCGGCCGGCCGGGGCTGACTGCTCGCCGCTGTTTGGGGCTCCGGAGCCATTGCTTAAGCAATGACTACCTGAGATTTCCTTGTGGCGGTTGGCCCCGTTCGGTTGTCCCCTGGGGGTCTCTGCGGCCGGATGCGGATTTTTGCTTCCGAACTTAGTTTCCTCGTCTCTCTCCTTCCACCCCTCTGGGGGGGGAGGGACATATTACTTATACCGCCAATGCGGTTATTGGGACGCGGGACCCGTGGATTCGGGTTTCCCTATTGATGTGGTGGTGGGATATCCCTCTATGTCTGCGAACTCGTGGATGCGGGTTCGCGTTTTTTATATTATGTGGAACCCCCTCTCCGGATAGAGAGAGTTCCTGTACGTCTTGTTCGTACGCGTCCCTGTGGCTCGTGTACGACCTAGTTTTGGGAGGGCATGGACTCTCTTGGAAGAATGGTCTCGCAGCCGATGAAGGGAGCCCCAGTGATATGACTGCCCGCGGTTATCATCATGGGAGTTCTCCGAGGCCGTCGGATGCTGGCGTGCGGACCCTGGATGTTAGCAGAGCATGGGACTCTCACATCATTGGCGTCGCGTGTCGGTTATTTGACTAGAAATCGTTCTTTTGGGGGACGAAGTGCCCTTCCTTTCTGTTGACCTCCGTGTGTCTTTTGAGTAGTGTTTACGTGTTTCCTAGCGCCTTAGCGTTGGGACTGTTGCGTTGTCCGAAGTAATACCTCTAGTCTACCGTGCAACGTAACTATAGTCCGGTGTGCTGAGTGTCAGGGAGAGGGGTTTTAGTGGGTGCAAGCCCCACATACCTCGGGCGGCCGGGGCCCGGGAAGATGCGCGAGGCATTTCCCCTCTTCCGCGTAAACAAAAAAAAAGTTAGGTTGTAGCCGGACGATGCTATCTGCGAGCTAGAATCACGCGATATGCTCTCCTATCATACGGTCGCCACTCGGTTTGACCTATGATAACCGAGAAGGTATACTAAGGACTTCGTATCCCTTATTAATTATATTTTAATAATCTTGTTTGTTTCAAGTTGACGTCTGGAGTGAATTATCACGACTGCTCTGGTTCCTCGGATCCTCGCCTTATCGCATACCGGAGCCCCATTCGTCTCGATTATTATTAATTTTAATTCTAATACTCTTCTTCTGTTTCAGGTTCCTGCCCAGGATGGATCATCGCCGCTGCTGAACTTCCCCGGATCCTTGCTTCATCGCATACCGGATGGCCGCTGGACAACGATGGATCATCGCCAATGGACAAGGTAAGTAGAAGGTAGGTATAGATAATTGTATAATTAATCTTAAGACTTTGTTTCAGAATTAATAATTCTTTAATTCCAGGTCATCACTTCAACGCTACAGGTTGTTTCACAATTATCATAAAGGTGGTTCACAATGGTAGTTGTACACGCTTGTATGCACCGCGCTTTACTTTTATCACTTCTCGATTAAGTGACAAGTTTTGGAATAATTTTTATAATAAACGCTTCCTCTTGGTTCAGGCCTTTAGTGTTGTTGTTACAATGTTTTTCTTCAACATAACTTTCAGCTCCCTGAGTCTCCTACGCCACTTGGCTGTCACGCTATGATCACGTGATTACAATTAATTTTCACGATCAACAAATTGTTGCTATCTGCGATCGTTGGTTTCGTTGGTACAATGCTTTTTGCCAACATAAATTTCCACGCCCCGTGTATCCTACGCCAGTTGACTATCACTACACGATCACGCGACGACTGCGTGTAATACGCTATTTTAACAAATAATGCACGCACGCTTTCGCGGGAGGTTCCGGTTGTTGTACACAATTAATAACGATGTCCGTACAATATTTCGTAGTCGAGAGACCCAATGTCCCCGATTGTAGTATACTCGATATGCACTTCCGTGTCGATATCACTGTGTCCGAAATACTGCCCGACTTAACGGCAAACACTTTATTGTTAATGGTAACTAAGTACCCCTCGCTATTGTTGAACGAGTATTTAACGCGCAAATACGCGGAAGTATCCGGTTGTAATATACAGTCAGGAGAACGTCCGCACGCTCCGACTGTATCCGAAAGACTGCCATGAGAAACGTCGCTCGCTTCGCCTCCCCACCACGCCGCGCCGTTCCCACTTTCGAACTTTCTCTTTTCGCCTATTGTATTCGGCACGTACTTCCCTATGCCATCACGTGTTTACTACATGACTATCACGCACCCGCCGAATGACTTACTTCTAGAATGTTCTACGCGTGGAAGATTCTCGTCGTTCTTTTGGAGATTCCTATACCTCTCCGGGCGACGATTCTTCGGGTTGATAGCACCCGACCAACTTCCTCGGACGTCGACGGGAACCCCTGCGCACGTCCTTTAGGATGCTCCCCGATAGATTCCCGATGTCGCTTCCTGGCGAAGTCGCTTGGTTTAACTTTTACTTATTCGCCGACGACGCCGACCCTTCTACTATGTTTACTAGAGTACTTTAGCGTCGATTCTGCCGACTGTTCCAGAAGAAGACGTCGGTGTCGCTGTTTTCTGGCACTATGGATTTTTCTTGACGCCGACCTCCCAGATGGGTCTACCAGGTTCTACTAATCACGTCTCCCATACTTATTCCAGGGGATGACGTTGGTGCCGCTACCTTCTGGCACCGTCACCGTAGGATGACGCCGACCCTATGGGCGTGACTCTGGGATGGTCCTAAGCCTCCCCATATACCTTGTTCCAGGAGATGACGTTGGTGCCGCCAACTCCTGGCACCGTCACTTTTTGACGACGCCGACCTTACAGGCGTGTTCGTGAGGTCCTTCTGAGGTCATTCATGCACTTTGTTTCAGGAGATGGTGCTGGTGCCCCGAACTCCTGACACCGTGGTTCCAGGATGATGCCGACCTTCTAGGCGTGTCCTTGGGACTCCTCTGAAGAGGTTAATTGGGTTTATTCTCGCATATGATGCCTGTGCCTGGAACTCCTGGCCCCGTGGTTCTAGGATGACGCCGACCTTTTGGACGTGTTCCTTGGCTTACTCCGGTAAGGGTTATGGCCCTTGCTCCTGAAGATTGTGTCGGTGCTCCGAACTTCCGGCACTGCATACTTAGGATGACGCCATTGGAACGCGAAGAGCACCGCAGTTGCGGCGGTGTCCGGATCTTCCCCTCGGACCTTGAAAATCCAGGAGAGGGCCACGTGGAGGTGTCGCGCCGGTTCGTACCCATATCCGCAGCAGGTGTCCAAGGTAAAGAGCCTCTAGTCGATAGACTAATGTAGGTAAGGGAAGTCGGCAAATTGGATCCGTAACTTCGGAATAAGGATTGGCTCTGAGGAGCGGGGCGTGTCGGGCTTGGTCGGGAAGCGGGTTTGGCTGACGTGCCGGGCCTGGGCGAGGTGGCCTTAGGCCATACGCATAGGCGTGTATCTCAAGTGTCGCGCAATGTAATTGTAATGTCTATTCCAGGTGAGGACGTCGGTGCCTCGAACTCCTGGTTCCGCGACACTACGTTATAGCCGCTTTTACGGGCATGTGTCTCGGGTACGCCGTTAAGCCATACCATATTAATTCCTGGAGATTTTCGCGGTTCTTGTTTATGACGCACGCCATTGATGCCGACCCGCGTGCGATGCAAGAAAGTAAACTATTTATTTATTATTGACGCAAGAACCGTCTGAACCAAAATAAAGAAAGAATCGGCTTTAATCAAACTAAACTATCTGCTATATAGATTGCGTCATCGCGTTCGCAGGGTAATAACCTAAACCTATTACTTAATCTAATTAACCCATCACCATGTAAAGAGAGATGTCATATGGGCCATATCAAGAGACACGGTAGTGTCTCGCGCCAAGTACACGCGGAGCGAGACCGACCGTGACTCTTTTACGCGACGCGACGGGTTGCGAGTACTCGAGATGTTGAGATCTCGATAACGAGTGAACGGATCAAGTTCTAAGTAGGCTTGATCGATAGCTTGGGGTCGAATTGGGGGGAAGGGGTATCTCTTATAATATTTTCCGCTACGTGCCCTACGAGCGGAGATATTGCGACGCAAAGTCCAAATGTGAAAAATTTTATTTAAGATACTCCTCCTCCTCCTCCTCCTCCTAACGCCGCGACGTCTTATGACATATATATATATCAGAGAAATGTCACTTTCACTTTTTCGACGCTGGCGGCGCTTTCGCGCAGTGCAGATAGTGCGTTCGTGATTCATCAGTTAATACGTGTATGTACTGCGCGCAGTGCAGATAGTGTGTTTAGCGCGCTATCAGTCAGTTCAATTAACCTAACCTATCGAGAGACACACGGTAGTGTCGGAGCGAGACCGACTGTGACTCTTTACGCGACGCGACGATTAATTCATGGTAATTGTTTTATTTTATAATGTAATTATCCTATATCTATTTTCTATTCTATATATTACTGTTACTTACTATACTATATATACTTATACTTACTACGTTTACGCGAGTGTTTACACAAGTTAACCTAGATTGTGCATAACATGGATAATATTGCGATCTCCCGCTTCTCCCCTATTTTCTCAATGTGCATTTCTGACTTTTGGAGGTAGGTACGCTGTCAGCCGCAATTTGAAGCGATCTGTATCTCCCAATATATATCAAGATATATTGACGGGAGGGAGCTGATGCCGAAGAGATATTTTCCCGTTTACGCGAAGGAATTATTGTAAGCTATCGTATCGTTTTCGTAAGTAGGTTAGATTACCAGTTTCTTACAAAATTTTACATAAAACGCGAGATTCACTTATGGGAGCTTTCCAGCAAGCGACACAAGTCGACACAGGTATCGTTTTGTCTTTGTTACTCATTGCCAAAAAAGAGAGATAGAACGACGTTTGTGTCGGCTTGTGTCACTTGCTGGAAAGCTCCCTATGTATGCAAGTTTAACGCCTATTGAGTTAATATGAAATAATTTTCCTAAATTCTGGCTATCGTCGGAGTGTTATAATGAAGAAAGGTGAATGTCTCACAAGGGAACGGTCGGAAGTGTCCCTACCCGATTTGGATGCGCTTTGGATATGTTGTTGAGCATAAAAAAAAACAGACTCGTATTTTTTTTGCGGCGTATCTCGACGTTTAGGGGTTGAAAAAACCCCTAAAAAATAACGACCGATTTGGATGCGCTTTGGATATGTTGTCGAGCATCAAAAAACATTAGACACGGGTTTTTTTTGCTGCTTATTTCGACGTTTAGGGGTTGAAACAACCCCTAAAAAATAACGACCGATTTGGATGCGCTTTGGATATGTTGTCGAGCATCAAAAAACATTAGACACGGGTTTTTTTTGCTGGTTATCTCGACGTTTAGGGGTTGAAACAACCCCTAAAAAATAACGGATTTTATAGTTTTTAGCGAATATCTTCGAAAATATAAGGCGTATGAAAAAAAGTTTGGTACAAAAGGTTTATGGCTTTTTGTGCTCTTTACAATGGCGTAATCAGATTTTTCAAATTTGTCACATTTTTTAATTTAACCCCACTCCCACCTATTATTTTTGCCAAATATAACAATTTTTCCAACGCAAATTTAAGAGCGTCAAATGCCAAATACATCCATGTGTATTTTTATTATGATACCATTATTAGATTTTTGGCAAGACGAGATGATATGTGGTATAGGCGTCGCCCTGTAGGTAGGAGTTGCGTTATTTCTGTTCAGTTGCGCCGTACGCTTAAAAATTTCCATTACTATATACTACGACATAATATGCGATGAAAGTCCAAGCAGAGGAAAAGATATCACGTCATCCGAAGTTCAAATGGCGCGTGCGCAAAACAGTGTTATAAATACGCGTCGAAGTAAATTGTTGTGAGCGCACAACGGTACAATTATTCATTAATGTAATACGACCCTAGCGATTAAAGTCATTTCTGAATTCCGCCAAAAGACCTGACGATTGCATCGGACGATCGATCAAACTGGGCGGAGAGGTTAACGCTATCAACCATAACAAATTAACATTAACCGTCATCGTGTGAAAGAATCGTATGAAGTGATGTTTCCGAAAATTCTAATCGATTTAATATTATATTACAGTTTCGCGAGTTGACTGATCCAAGCCACATTCCAATCAACGAGATTATTATCAACTCCTACGTGTAAGTAGATTTTAGATATATACATCTCTACTCAAAATTATTTATCTTTGGATATGTAATTATACTTTGATGTTACTCCTTTGCAGGTAAATGGTCGACAGAAGCTTACAATGTGGTACATATTTTTAACAATATTTCTATATGTAAGTATATTTGATGAACCAATAAATGGTAAACATAAATTCAAAATCTTGCTAATAGTTATATGAAATGACTGTTTTATGATAGTTCGAACATATATACATATATACATATTAGATTTTATAATATATTATTAAAAATTACAAAGTGCAGTTTTCTTTATTTTAATTATGTTTAATATAGAATATTTATAAATAAATCCGCGATTTATCTATTATGTCCTTTTCCGATCGTTTCCAATAATCTCCATTCCGTTGTCATACTTACGTGATATACATACGTGTAGCATGTTGATTCAAGCAAATAAGACTTTACCTTTGTCGATATACTTGTCACTTAACTGTTTGGATCTGTTAATTGCATATTCGTAGATAAAATAGCAAGTCCTATCAAGCTTATCCATACATTTTCTAAGAGTAGCAATTTTGAACGATATCATAATGATAAAGATACAAGACATAGCGAGAGACATTTTTGTAAAACTCACAAGTGCTTCAAATAAAAAAATTTGAATTTTTTTTCTAATTGAATTGACAAATGGATAATAAAAATATAGCATCGTATATTATAGATAGTAGATGATACGTTATGTCGATACGTTATGTCGAGGCGGAAATTCCAAAATCCGTGGAAGAACAATTAGCCGAGTTAATGGCGAAATCGATAAGAAACAGGAACGGTTAATAAAACCTGTTCTAACCACGCAACTATCAATTTTAGTACTTAATAACTTTTTTCCTAATTGAGAGCGACAATTTTAACTTATAGATTCATGTTTTACGCACCAAAATACACAAAATTAAAATTTTAGCCAATTCGGTGAGGAAGCCCCTCTCCTTCATAATTACCTTTTTTAAACCACATTTAACTGCTTATAAATATAAATAACTAGCTGGTTACCCGGGCTTCGCCCGGGAGTCGTTTTTCTTCAAACTACTTTATTTATTCAGAAAATTATTAAAAGATGAGTATTATCATTATAGAAATGTTGTTCATTAATACTTAATATTTCTCGAAAAATTTGTTTAATTTTAAAACCAGTTTCCAACATTATATGTTGTCTAATTTACGCCAATTTGTAAGATAATCGGTCTTTTTTTTTTTTGTTTCTCGTTGGAGGAGGAAAATGCCTAATGCATACCCTAGGGCCGGTCCCTCAGGTTATGCCGGACTTGCACCGGCTAAAAACCTCCCCCAGCCCCCACCTTCGTGTTAATTATGACTGATTTATTATTCTAATGCTTTCTGATAAACAATATTTTTTGTTTTTCCTTCCGGTGCATAAATGTATAAATCTTTTGGCGTGCCCACTCTTGAGCAGGCAACATATAGTTGACCATGGGAAAAACATGGACTTTCTAAATTAATACCTGCCACCTTTAGTGATTGTCCTTGTGCTTTATTTATAGTCATTGCAAATGCAAGTCGTACTGGATATTGCAATCGCTTAAATTCGAAAGGCATGTCAGTAGGTATTATAGGAATGCGTGGAATGAACACATCTTCTCCTTTAGCACTGCCAGTTAATATTGTCGCCTCTATTACGTTTGGCATAAGTTTCTTCACACTTAACCTAGTTCCATTACACATTTTAGGTGGATCCAAATTTCGCAATAATATTATTGGTGATCCAATTTTCAAAATTAATCTATGTGGTGGCATTCTTGCTGGCGTCAAAGAATTTAAGAATTCAATAGGATAAAATACAGCCTGTTCACTTTCTATGACAGAATCGATAGATTTGTATGTTGTCGGGGACCCAGGAAGTTGATCCTGTATCTGTATATTAATATCATTAACGTTATCATTTTTAGGTGCCAAAATTGCTTATTCGCAAAGCCATTTATGATTTTTTAAATTATTGCATATATTTGGAAAAACTTTATTCACAATTTCTTGAACCGAGGACACCAATGTGCAAAAATCTTTTGGAAATGAAATTAAATTTGTTTTTGAATCAGTCAAGAATTTTCCATCACCAAGACGCAACAATTCATGCGCAAAGTTATGTGCACTTACATTTCCCTGTATATAAACTCGCATATTTGTCGTCAATTTCATTTTCTGTATGTGTTTCCAAAGATACGATTCTTTAAGGCATGCATTCAATTCGTCCGCTGGTGTCGAACGCGGAATAACTGGCAATGTTTGGCGAAAATCTCCCGCTAAAACTACAATAGCTCCTCCCATTAACCGCTTATTTCCTCTTATATCTTGCAGAGTTCGATCAAGTGCTTCAAAAGCTCTCTTATGTGCCATAGTACACTCATCCCACACAATTACTTTACACATTTTTAATACCTGTGCTTGTCCAGAACTCTTGCTAATATTACAAATTGGAGTTTCTGAGTTTGCAAGATTCAAAGGTAATTTTAATGCTGAATGTGCTGTTCTACCTCCATCCAATAATGTTGATGCAATTCCAGATGATGCTACTGCAAGACCAATTTCATTTTGCTTTCTTATTTTAGCAAGCAGCAAATTAATCATAAATGTTTTTCCTGTCCCTCCTGGTGCATCAATGAAAAAAATTCCACCTTTCCCATTTGTAATTTTATCTAGAATTGCATTATATGCCAATCTTTGATCATCAACCAAAAGTGGTTTATTATTTTCCACAAATTTTTCCAATTCATCAATATTGTAATTTTTTTCTCGCAAAATGTCCCTATTAAGTCCCTCATATCCACTTCGCATAGGTGCTTCTACTCCTAATTGATGTAAATTTTTTTCATTTATTGATATACATTTATCTTCAATTAATATGAGAGCTTGATTAAATATTTCAGATGTAAAATTCAAAATGATGGAATTAACTCTGCGCGCTTCTCTTAGAATATCTTCACTCATGCTTTGTTTATATGTCTCCCACAGACTATTTGGATTTGAGGGCCCGCAAGTTGTTATTATAATTGCAAAAAGATTTCGTAGTTGACCTGGAAAGCATGTGAGAGAAGCTTCAAACAATGTTGTTTCCCAATGTTTATCATTCTCAAGTAAACCATGCTTTTGACACGCTTCTCTATATGTTTGACATACTTCTCCGTTAACAGTTTTCAATGATATAAAAGAAGTCGGTCCTCTGATTGTGTGAAGCAACAATCTTAGATAATAGCATTCAGCATTATTTGGGTGAATCGTATACACACGTCCTAAAGCTTGTGTTGCATACACATTATATCCTGGTACTCGCGCACCTTGTTTCCTCTTGCAGAACATTTTTTTACATGTATTCCAAGTATAATATTTTGGTACTTCTGAATATAACAATGTTCTCGCAAAAGAATCTTGTTGACACAAAAGAAAGAAGCCTGTCAATGTTGTATTTGGTGGTTGCATTGATCTTTCTTTAGCGTTATTTTCCGTAAAATAAACTCGTTGTCCATTTTCTAGATGAACACTTAAATGGACAACAGTTGGATAACGGTCGTGAATTGAAAAATTCAGAATACGCCAAACTGCTTCATTACTGCTGATATACCTCCCCATCTGATATTGTGTAATTTCATCTATTGTCGTTTTATCTTTCGCAAATCCAAAAACTGCCATATCACTGCCTTTATTAACATATTTACAAATGTATTTAATGGACTTTACTGAATTACAGTATTCAACGCTGATATGGGCTTGAAATATTTTTGAAAGCAGAGGAGTATAAGGTACAACCCATCTGTTATCTACCTCAATTTGTCTATACTGATTGTTTCTCTTAAATTTGATAACCGCAGAGTATCCTCCTTCTCCTGGTTTTCGTCTTTTATAAAGAGGGTAGACATCATTTCCAGTTTGAGTTTCCTGTTTCAGTTCGCGAGGGTACTTTTTTGTACATTGTCCTTCGTTCATGCAAGGAGAATTACGATTCAGTGGTCCACACGGTCCATGAATCATATTCTTAGTAATAATTTCAAAAAGTATAGGATCTTCCTCTGGATTCGGAAGCTCCGCCGAAATAACGCTATCAATTTGATTTGAACGAATTTTGTCCTTAAGCCATATTAAGATATGAGCATGTGGAAGGCCTCTTTTTTGCCACTCGATTGAGTACATCCAACAGCGAATTTCCCCATAAATTTCACTTTTAGTTATTAAATACATTAGTTTTGTTAATTTTTGCTTAAAAACTCTTGCTATTAAATCATGCCGATCAGTTGATGCTTGACCATTCAAAAGCTCTTCTTTAATTTCAGACCAAGCTGGATTACATGTAAATGTAATAAAGAGATCAGGACGCCCATATGTTCTAACATATGTCATTGCATCTTGAGCATATTCATGCATATGTCTTGGACTTCCTGTAAATGTAGCCGGTAATATAACAATTTGTCCAATATCTGCAACATTTCCATCATTTACGACAGCATCACGTAAATGAATATAATTATCCACTCGAAGTTTTTTTTGGTTTAACCGAATATAAAGAAGACGTTCACTCTCAATTTTGGCGTACATATCAACAATAAATTGTTGAAAAAGCTGGCGACATTCTAAAATATGGTTTGCTAAACCAAGTCTTATCATTATTCGATATGCATAAAAATCCTTAGCACTTATTTTTTTATTCGTAGTTCTACCAGTGCTAGGGTCAATTTGCATTATATTTAAGTGATATCCATCCTCACCTTGCCAAAATATTAATGGATACTGAAGAGCATCATATGATCTATGTGTTTCTGAAATACGTTGTAAAATTTCGCTCCTTCTATGAATAATTATATCTCGCCTATCATATTCATTTCCAACTATTACAACTGCCACTTCATTAATAGTTGGAGCATTGAAACGACGTTCATGTTCGCCAACTGGTCTCTTGTCTGCTCGTATTATAACTTTGTATTCATCCGTAGGCATTCTGTCCAATGCCGTTTTAAATATCTTTATTAAATTATTATTTTGATGCAATAATCTCTGCATTATTAAAACAATATTCCGCCTTATTCCTGTAATGTTTTCACAACGTTGATCGACTTCTACTTGTTCATCACCCATAAAATAAATTTGTAAAAACTTCGGATTCTCATTAGGATAAGGAAGTATTGATCCTGCTCTGTGATAAATTTGGCCTTGCACTTTAAATGTAGGCATAAAGCCAGTTTCTCCAACTGTTACAGTTGCTCCGAAAGATGTCATCTGAAAGCATGAATTATATCTCCTTATGTTTTGTAAGAAATGTTTTGATTCTGACGAAATTCCTGACATAAACATAAAAAGTGTGTCGGGTGGCTGATTTAAAAGCGGTAACTTAACTTTTCCATTCGAACAACACATTCCAGATGCTTCAGTTTTAAACTTTTTTGCTTGACAATAATCACATATTACATCCATTTTTCCAATTATTACTCTTGGATGAAATTGATATTCGTAATTTGGATCATAACTAAATGCCTCTAATTTCAAATCGGACCGCATAAATATTTTCCTTGATTGAACATGTCGTAACCGATCTTTTTCTACTCGAATTTCACGCTGTTGAGTCGTCTCCTCTGCCCTCGACTCGGCATTTCTTTTTCGATTTTCTTCAAGTCGGGCTTCAAGCTGTTGAGTCGTCTCCTCTGCTCTCGACTCGGCATTTCTTTTTCGATTTTCCTCAAGTCGGGCTTCAAGCTGTTGAGTCGTCTCCGCTGCCCTCGACTCGGCATTTCTTTTTCGATTTTCCTCAAGTCGGGCTTCAAGCTGTTGAGTCGTCTCCGCTGCCCTCGACTCGGCATTTCTTTTTCGATTTTCCTCAAGTCGGGCTTCAAGCTGTTGAGTCGTCTCCACTGCCCTCGACTCGGCATTTCTTTTTCGATTTTCCTCAAGTCGGGCTTCACGCTGTTGAGTCGTCTCCGATGCCCTCGACTCGGCATTTCTTTTTCGATTTTCCTCAAGTCGAGCTTCACGCTGTTGAGTCATCTCTGCTTCTCTTAATAATTTAATTTTCTTAGATTTTAAACTGATTTGTCCAATAGATTTTCTCTTTTTTGGAGGCATTCTAAAATTATTTTTTTAAGATTTTATTCTATAAGATATAATCCTTTAAGAGAGATAAAATTGATAATTCAAATTTAGAAGAAAAATCGTTCCCTAAAAAATTATAATTACTTATCTATTTCAAAATATTACGTTGCTCGCTCGCGTGCTTTCCTTCACGTTCAATCGAACTTTCGCAACAGGCATTACAAAAAATATTGTAAGTATATGTTATTTACGGAAAACGACGTTTTACTTATCTATTTCAAAATATTGCGTGCGTTGCTCGCTCGCGTGCTTTCCCTCACGTTCCCAATATCCGCTCTTCCCGACTCTTCCGTACTCACAAAAATTATTAACACACACAGATTCACAATTTAGAACCATTACAATTAATATTTGCAATTAATATCACTGACTCACATTTTAAAACTGATTATATTTGCAATTTCAATACTACTCACGTTATATTCGTTTAACTTGAAGTTTCAGCTTTGTAACAAACTTAAACGAAATTCATGCGAGACAAAACGTCAATACGAAATTCATGCGAAACAAAACGTCAATTCGTAACGGTATTCACTGAATACTATTTCTTATTTGAATTTAATTTCAATCTCAAATAGAATTTTCACAACAGGCATTACAAAAAATATTGTAAGTATGTGGTATTTGCGGAAGACAACGTTTTATATACAAATTCTTTAAAATTCAGTCAATTATTTCCCGAAAAATTGATCTTTAAAATTCGGTCAATTATTTCCCGAAAAATTGAAAAAATTTTGGATACCGATTCCCAAAAAGATCGGTAACGAAAAACTATACTCTATCCAAAAAATTCTACCCCTATTTTATACTTTCATCGGTCAATTATTTCCCAAAAAATTGAAAAAATTTCGGATACCGGTTTCCCAAAAGATCGGTAACGAAAAATTATACACTTTACGACACCCAGCGGGAAATTCTACCTCTGATTCATATACAATTCTTTAAAATTCGGTCAATTATTTCCCGAAAAATTAGAAAAATTTCGGATATCGATTCCCAAAAAGATCGGTAACGAAAAACTATACAGTTTATAACACTCCCCGGGAAATTCTACCCCTGTTTTATATACAATTCTTTAAAATTCGGTCAATTATTTCCCGAAAAATTAGAAAAATTTCGGATACCGATTTCCAAAAAGATCAGTAACAAAAAACTATACACTCTATAACACTCCCCGGAAAATTCTACCTCTATTTTATATACTTTTGGTAAAAATTCGGTCGAATAGTTCAAGAGTGTATAAAGAACATACATACATACATACATACATACATACATACATTCTATTTTATATATATAGATAGATATAAATAATATAAATAATATAAATAATTAAATTATTTATATTCAACCAATTAATAATTTTTAAAATATAAGTAATTTATCTGAGACTATTTATTTATTATTGAAAAAATTAATAATTATTTTCCACTAATTATTAATTTTCAAATAGATAGTAATTTGAACCTCCAAGGCGGACCTAAGTCGTCTACAGACGATTCCGAGTCTCGACATCGAACTCGCGAAACTCATGTTCGACCGTTAGACGCCGTGTCGTCGTAAGCGGTGAGATCCCGACGACAGGCAGAGGCGCCGTACGGCAAACCGGGCTTGTGCGACGACCGGCCCGCGAGGACCGGCCGCCTAGTAGTGTGTCACATTGTTTTGAGCCTTTCGACTCACGAAACTCCTAGAGATATCATTGCCACCTTTGACTAGAGAGGATACGGCCTTAGAGGCGTTCAGGCATAATCCCACGGATTGCGGCGGTCAATTAACTGACCAAAACCAATGGTCGAAATTTAAAATGTCTCGATTTGATCCGAAAACGTACTGTGCGAATCTGACAAACCAAGTTGGCTCACGGTTTTTCGATGTTCATATCGGAAAAGACGTTATATATTGCCAGTCATGGTCGATTTAAAAATTACTTTAATTATTATTCTATATACTGGCGAAGGAAGTTTATTATTCTGTTTATTATACACCGTCGACCTAATCGGTGCTCCATCTTATAGTGTTATTGCGATGAAATATTACCACAGCCCCAGTGGTCGAATTGGCACGACACCCGCACGGTATACGGGAGGTTCCAGGTTCAAACCCTGGCTGGGGTGATATTTTTTCGCAATCAAAATCTAAACTATTTAACTTTGAAATTACATCAACTGACCAAAACCAATGGTCGAAATTTAAAATGTCTCGATTTGATCCGAAAACGTACTGTGCGAATCTGACAAACCAAGTTGGCTCACGGTTTTTCGATGTTCATATCGGAAAAGACGTTATATATTGCCAGTCATGGTCGATTTAAAAATTACTTTAATTAGATAGTAATTTATTTTTGATAAACCATCTATTAATTATTTTAATAATAAAGAATTTATTTTTACTAATTACCAGTTTACAAAAGAAATTTATTCTATTTCACCTAATTACTAACTTTCACAAACTAGAAATTTTTCTCTGACAAATTACCAATTTTTTAAGTAATCTACACTTTTCACAAAAATTAAAGGAACACTATATAAATTTATCTTTAAAAATAGGCAAAATTGAAGCAGCTGTAACTTTGTTAAAAATGAACGAAATTTAAATTTAAAAAAAGGATTTTAAAGCTCAAAATTTCTACTTTCGAAAGGTTACTATTATTTTTTAGTTTCTGTGAGTTTGGTAATTTTTACATATAGAAAACTACGAGCTAGACAAAATAGAAAATTTTCTTCTCACTTTGTGGGCCTGTCAAGTGCACAAAAAAAATCTGCGAAAATTTTCGACTTTCTAACGTAAAAGCTTGAAGTTTTCCTTGCAAAATCTTTTTTTAAAAATGTTTCTACGATTTTTTGTTACTGATTTATCGCGGATTGAATAAGAAATGAGGATTTTGACTTTGATTGCTCATAATTCCCTTAGAAATCATTGTATCGCAATTCAAAAAATAGATTCTTAAAGCTGAAACTTTGTTCTATTGAACGGTATAATTGCCAAATTTTTTTAAATAACATGTAGATATGATACAAATGGATGAAAATAATGTAAAAATTCAGGTTTTAAGCTTTAAATTTAAATTTTGTTCATTTATAACAAAGTTACAGCTGCTTGAATTTTGCCTATTTTTAAAGATTTTAGTGTTTCTTTAATTTTTGTGAGAAATATATAATTTACTTTTACTTAAATATTATTAATTTTTATGTAAATAGTAATTTTTTGTAACTAATTATTAATTTGCTAATTTAATAAAAATTTAATTTGTTGTTATTACTAATTTCGTGAATAATTAAAAAATAAAAAATAAAAATTTTTTGCAGATCTTTGCTTAACACTACAAAATGGGTGATATCAGTACAAAATTACCTGTTGTGCCACCGCCTTGAATTGGAGATCAGGGTCGGCACCGAGTTCTTTGGATCCGCCGATTAGAGGGAGAGAGGACACTGGCGATATTTAGTTAGCAGTCACGTTTAATAAAAGATAGTTTTATTAATACACTTGTGGATATTCACTACCCTGACTTGCGGGTTACAATTAACGTTTCGTTGACTCGCGGTACGCGCTCTGTTCTTAGACTGCCCGCCGTTCCTTGGAAGGGCGGGCTTTTTATCGCCTCGGCATTGCTGACTTAGCAGTCAGCGATTTTGACTTCGCGATCAACGTCCTAGCGGGCTGGTGATATCCCGAATGACCATATATGGTCATTACCGCGACGCGTGCTGGCTTTCGCGTCATCGGTCCTCGTCGCTAGGGTCGGATTACCAAGTAATCCGGCCCTCGGTGTTACCAGGTGCCATACTTTATCGCGAATACGTTGTGCGCTCACAACATCCCTTCCCCCGCGGAAAAAGAAAAACTGAGGTATTCGAAGTTTTTCGTTATTTATTTATTTGTGTTTTTCTTTTTCCTGAGAGGTTACACTCTAATTTTCTTATATGCTAATATGTATGCTGTGATTTCTCCTTTTAAATTCTTAATGATTCCCTTTTTTCTTTATTACATAAATAATTACAAGTATAATGCTTACTACTACTACTATTATGGTCGCGGAACCTACAGGATATACAATATTCTTATTCGAAAAAACGCTGGGTTGGTTATTTTCCACTTCTTTTTTAATTTCATCTAGACTTAAACTTAATTTTATTAATTCCGACGGATCTTTGATTACTAGTTCTAACTTTATTTCTTTTTCGGAATCTAATTTGTTGTCTAAGGTTATACTTTTTTCTATGGTATTAGTTATATTTAATTCTGGTAAATACATTTGTACATGTTTAGTATAAATTTGGTTTATTGTTTCTAAAATTATATCTGGTGTAGTTATTTTACAATTATCGCGTAATGTTATTTTTCCGGTTTTTTCAATTTTAATTTTATTTTCTGGCATCTCATTACACTGAATTATTATTTCCGATATTTTTGGAGTGGAATATAACCATGTTTGGGGTTCGGCTAATGTTATCCAAAATGTTACGTTTGAGATGATGTGGCGTTGTCCACGGTTTTCTATGTATCTAGGCGCTTTTATATAAAGCTGCACCTCGTTTGGTGCATTCGCAGTTACAAAATATACGGGAAAATTTTGATCGCATATAAATTTAGTAGTTTCTCGCGTACATTTATTTAATTCGCTTTCCTTTAATATTATATAATTATGATTTTCTCGGTTTATTCCTAATAGCGTGTGTGAGGGTTCTAGTAACGTGAATACATTATAGTCGTTGTGTATTGGTACGGGTGTAATTTTTATAATTTCGTATATCGAGTATGCTACTATTGGAAACGCGAGGATAGTGTATACGTTCGCATTGTCGTAGTACGCGCTTACGACTACGTATTTTTGAATAGTGTTCCAGTTTTCTGTCTGGATTTTAAATGGAAAGTTTAGTCCTCTGGTTAAGTGTGAGATTGCCTCCTTTAATTCTACGACTATATTCTCTAATGGAAGTACGCGTGTAAGTAGAATGTCATTTTGTGCATATGTTAGATAGTCTGTAATATCGTTTATGTCTGTCGTGAGGTCAGCTAGGATAGCGGTTATCAATAGTATTTGTTCGTCTATTTCCTCTCGGTGTATGAATTGGTCGTGCAGTTTCCTTGTAACGTTTGCCAGTAAATTTTCGTTGTGTGATAGCGTTTGCTCTAATTTTTCCATGTGGCCTAATGTGGCGTTGATGATCTTCAGCTGGTTCTTTGCTGCGTGCTGTAGCGTTTGTTGCTGGTTATCAAGCATTTGTATTTGTTCGTTGATTATTTTTGCATCTTCAGCATCCATGGTACCAAATAAAGTTTTACTTATCTGGCCGATGGCATCGATTAAACCTCGTTTAGTTACGGGTGCTTTGTAAATTGTTTGTAGATGTTCTAGGGCGCGTGTCGTTCTATCGTTTTCTCTTTTCGTGGTTCGGAGAGCAATTTGACATGTATTTTTGATGTCTTCAGTGGCATAATTGCAAAGTTCTTCGGTGTGCCCTAGGTATCTTTGAAGCTGCTGATGTCTGGTTTTTAATGCGGTTACGTCTATGCGTATCGCTAATTTCCATGTTGCTTTCGTTTGCTGCAGGTGTCCGATTCTATCGAAATAGATACCTGGCTCGTTGATAAATTGCGTCACTTCGTACGGTGGTACGGGCGATGCCGACGCTCCTGTTGTGAGGTGCTGATAGAGGATGAGAAAATTTATAACGATGCGTAATTTTATTTCTCTTGAAACGTCAGATTTTTTATTTACTTTTTCTTTATGCTTCTCGGGTAGGCGGACGTTCGCCGGTGCGCTATTAGCTCGCGTCGTGATCTCATGTTTCACCGCCGTGGTGTATGTTCTTCATTGCGTAATTACTGGCGTTCAGAAATTCGCGGACGCGCTCCCGGGATTCTCTGTCTATTTCGGGTATCATGTTTCGGGCTTCCTTTAGGCTGAGGCACCCGAGGTGATGTCCCGGTTGGTTTCGGACGTCGGTATGCGTGCGCCCGTAGGTAATGTCCAGAGGACCTTGGCTGCGCCCGCGGCGACCTATTTCGTCGGGGCGCTCATAGTTTACAGCTTCTAGCCTGCTTACGCGGTCCTGTACATCGCGCACTGCGCGAAGGAGTTCGACAGAGCGCTCGAATTCCGCGGCCTCTGAACGGTTCATGCGATCCTGCATGTCGCGCATCATTTTCAGGAGGTCGTCTAGCACGGAGTCCTGTGCTCCTGGACCTGCTCGCGCCGGCTCAGGGGCTCGGCGTTGGTCAATTTCGGACGGTCGCCCGTTTACCGAGCGTCGCGTTATTTCCGCGTCGATCTGCTCTGATGTTTCCGGCATATCTCGAGTTTCGTCTCGGGGTGTATTAACCGGAGCCGCTCGTCCTGGCTGGCTCATCTTGTTGGCTCGGGGGGTGTAATCCTCTTCGGTCGGATCGAATACGTCGCTGTCGTAAGAAATCAGGGAGAATTCTCCTCGTTGAGAGATTCTGCTAATCGTACTGCTTGCGACGTCGGAGTGTGCGTCTGTTTGTGTCGGGGTCAGTCTATCGTCGCCGTTACCGCAATTATTATTGTTATTTTCACGCGCTAAACTTGCGTCTATCTCGTCGAACGAAAATTCCCGCTCCATAATGACGTTCGGGTGCAGTTCTAGCACCGGTGTGCTATCGTCCGAAAATTGTGAGTCTAAATTCCGTCGCACGCGGTCTAATGTTTCGCTATCGGTATTTCTATTGACGCGCACGGGAGTTTGCGAGCTATATTCTATCGCGCGCAGTGCTGGTTCGCTGTGTAGGAACGATGCGTTTCGGACGGGGCGGAATGGGGTGATTTCGCCGTCTGACATCTATCGGCTCTCACTATTTTTGTTATCGGCGTTCGCGGACCGTCTCGCGTCGCTCGCAAAGTTTTACATTTGGCGTTCGCAATGATAAATTGTAACGGACTTACAGTAACGCCGTGTAGCGCATCGCGTCCGTTTTCCGCTGAGTCGTTGTCCTGCAGGGCCGCTTCGCTGCTTTGTCGTCGCTGCTTCGCTGCGCCTCTGCTTCGCCGCTTCGCTGCGTCCTTGCTTCGCTGCTTCGGGTTGGCGAGTCCGTGCGGTAGGTCGGGGCCTTCTCCGGTGTCGCTGATAACACGCGGGGGCTACTACCGTGGCTTTTCTCGCTCTGGATCTGGTCGGCTGTTCCTCTCCGGGATGTTTTACCGTCTTTTGATGATCCGCTCCTTTTTGCAGGCGTAAGTCTGGCAGGATGTCCTCTTGTCCGGTTAGCGAATCCCACCGCTGCCACCAATTGTTGTGCCGCCGCCTTGAATTGGAGATTAGGGCCGGCATTGAGTTCTTTGGATCCGCCGATTAGAGGGAGAGAGGACACTGGCGATATTTAGTTAGCAGTCACGTTTAATAAAAGATAGTTTTATTAATACACTTGTGGATATTCACTACCCTGACTTGCGGGTTACAATTAACGTTTCGTTGACTCGCGGTACGCGCTCTGTTCTTAGACTGCCCGCCGTTCCTTGGAAGGGCGGGCTTTTTATCGCCTCGGCATTGCTGACTTAGCAGTCAGCGATTTTGACTTCGCGATCAACGTCCTAGTGGGCTGGTGATATCCCGAATGACCATATATGGTCATTACCGCGACGCGTGCTGGCTTTCGCGTCATCGGTCCTTGTCGCTAGGGTCGGATTACCAAGTAATCCGGCCCTCGGTGTTGCCAGGTGCCATACTTTATCGCGAATACGTTGTGCGCTCACAACATACCTTTTTCAAAAAAAGTAAAAAAAAAGGCGCCAAGTACACGCAATGTATTTTGTAAATTCAAAAATCTAACCTAAGTGGTAGCTTTATTTCTTTTTCACAAAATTATATTACTTAACTTAACTCGAGTGACATATATTTCAAAAAAAGATATAAAATCTTTAATTTCTTTTTCACAAAATTATATTACCTAACTCAACTCAAGTGACATGTATTTCAAAAAAAGATATAAAATCTTTAATTTCTTTTTCTCAAAATTATATTACCTAACTTAACTCAAGTGACATGTATTTCAAAAAAAGATATGAAATCTTTAAATTAAATTACGCCAATTGCAAAGAGAATATGTATATTGCTTTGAAAGATAATTGTTGTGCAATTTCTTCTTCACAAAATTATATTACCTAACTCAACTCAAGTGACATGTATTTCAAAAAAAGATATAAAATCTTTAATTTCTTCTTCACAAAATTATATTACCTAACTTAACTCAAGTGACATGTATTTCAAAAAAAGATATGAAATCTTTAAATTAAATTACGCTAATTGCAAAGAGAATATGTATATTGCTTTGAAAGATAATTATAATTGTTGTGCAACTACTTAAAAAAATAAAACCTAAGTGGTATCTTTGTGTTCCTATTCAAGGGTCTTCCTATTCCAACCCAAGTGGTAATAGCTTCTTAATTCTCTTTAACAAATTTTTAATATTACAAAGAATTATTTTAATTACAAAGAATTAAAGAAGTAACAGTACAAAATAAAAATATTTAATTATAACAAAATAAATAAATTTTACTTGTAAAAAAAACTTGGCGCTGTTAGACTTTGAAATTTAAACATTAAAATTTAAACATTACTAGGTGCGCAACTAAGTTTCCGGGTTTTTTTGATCAATAAAAAATGGAAAATTTCAAGAGAAATACAAAAAATGGTTTATTCAAAGTATCGTCCCTCGCTAGCTATACATTTTCGCCATCTCTCTGGCAATACATGAATACCGCGACAATAAAACGACGCGTCTTTGGAACGAAACCATTCATCCAACCAATTTTGCACTTCTTCGAAATTGGTCAAGTGTAGCCCAGCCAAGCCATGCGCCATCGACCGGAACAAGTGATAATCGGAAGGCGCCAGGTCTGGCGAATACGGCGGGTGCGGTAGCAGATCCCATTTCAGCGTTTTGATGGTGTCCTGGACGATGGAACTGCGATGGCACGGAGCGTTGTCGTGCTGCAATGTCACTCGTTCGTGTCTCGTGTCCCATTCTGGCCGTTTTTCGAGCAATGTATGGTTTAAATTGATCAGTTGTCGGTAGCGATGCCCATTGACAGTTTCGCCCGGTTTCAGCAGCTCATAGTACACGATTCCTTTCTGGTCCCACCAAACGCAGAGTATTGTCTTCTTTCCAAAACGATTTGGCCGTGCCGTCGATGTTGATTCTTCACCAGGTGAAAGCCACGATTTTTTGCGTTTGGGATTCTCTAAATATATCCACTTCTCATCGCCAGTAACAATTCGATGAAGAAAGCTCTTTCTTTCATGCCGCAAAAGCAAAATTTCGGAAGTGGCTCTTCGATTTTCCATCTGTCTCTCAGTCAACTCATGCGGCACCCATTTTCCTTCCTTTTGAATTTTTCCCATGGCATGTAAACGTTTGGAAATACCTTGGTGAGTCATGTTTAATGCCTCCGCAAGTTGATCTTGTGTTTGCGTATCATCTTTATCCAATAACGCTTGCAGATCGGCGTCCTCAATTGTTTTTGGTCTTCCGGAGCGCTCCTTGTCCTCAGTGTCGAAATCGCCACTTCTGAAGCGTTTAAACCAATCTTCACAGGTAGTTTTCGATGGTGCATGTTCGCCGTAGGCCTCCTCAAGCAAACGACGTGCTTCAGCTGCATTTTTTTCAAGTTAAAGCAGAAAAGCAAAGCTTCCCGCAAATGCTGTTTATTTGGCACAAAACTCGACATCTCCGTTGTTAGAAAAAATATTTTTGCGTTGCGATATGTGTTTATATAACGACTGGTTATTGTTAACAGATGTCCAAGCTATAACTTCAGACAACTTCAGACATGTAAGTCGAGTACATGTGTTATTGGTGCCATCTATGTGTGAAACCCGGAAACTTAGTTGCGCACCTAGTAGTACTAGATTTTTGATTGAATAAAAAACAATAAACATAATTTAGGGAAGAATGCGACAGGAGTAAAAAAGCAGCGCCAAGTTTTTTTTACAAGTAACGTTTGTTCTTCGACGATTTCCCAGGGAAAGACCTCGAGCGGCCCGCGGCCGATGGCAACATCGCCGGTGAAATACCACTACTTTCATCGTTTCCTTACTTACTCGGTTAGGCGGAGCGCGTGCCCCGAGGGCTTCGTGCCCCGGCGGTCACGGTGTTCTAGAGCCAAGCGTGTCAGAGTGGCGTGAGGCCTCGCGGCCGATCGCCGTTAATACTCCCGCGTGATCCGATTCGAGGACACTGCCAGGCGGGGAGTTTGACTGGGGCGGTACATCTGTCAAATACGTAGAAAGGGCGGCAGTGTGGTCTAGTGGTAGAGCGCCAGACTCATAATCTGAGAAACCAGGTTCGAGTCCACTTGAGCACGTAAACATGGAATTTATTTTCCGAAAGCTGCGCCCTCCGTGCAAGAAAGACTCTTGTACGGAGCAAACTGGGCTGCTCCGTCTTTCGGGAAGAGACGTTAAGCCGTTGATCCAAAGGGTTAAGTGAGAGGAGGAGGGTAGTGATGGATGAGAATTGTAACCCTAAGTAATTCTACGTTCACTCTGCAAATAACTGCATTAAAGATTATTCTTACATTCTTACAATCTTACCTTCTTCTCCCCTTCCTCTCCCTTAATGCTTCTCTCTTTATCTCCCTTCATCTCTCCTTTTCATCCTAAGTTTCTCCTATTCTTTTTTCTTTCTATCTGCTTCGTCCTCGTCCGTATCCATAAGGAGATTCTCCTTCATCCTTTTCGCTCCTTCTTTCTCCACGGTCCTCTTTGGCCTCCCGCTTTCCTTTCCTCTCCTCTCTTTTCTCCTTTCTTTCTCCTCTCTTTCTCTTACCCTCGCTTCCACCGACTTGTCCTCGTCCATTTTCACCCTCAATCCGCTCTCTTCCTTTCTCTTTGCATCCAATACCTTCCGCTTATCCTCCTCAACATCATCTGTATTATTCTCTAATCTTTCTGACTAACTTGCCGTTGTATTAGCCTGCCTTCTTCTTCTCTCCAGCTCTGCCATCCATTTCTCTCCCTCTCCTTTACTATTCAGTATCCTTATGATCTTTCTCGCCAATTCCTTCTGGCTTCTCCTCCTCCTCTCCTCTTGTGCATCGCTCTAACACATGCTCCCATGTCTCTGGTTCTGCACCACATATTCTACAGCTTCTTTTCTCTATTGGTTCCCAATATCTTCCACCTCTCATCTCATTACCTATATAGCCTAAATCTCGCTATCCTAATCATGGACTTATCTTTCCCTTTTTTCTCTAGGTATTCTGGCCTTCTGATTTCTGCTATCTCCCTGTACCACCTGTTATATCTATAGACTCTCTTACTCTTTCATCTCTCTCTTGACTCTGAATGTCTTTGTCTCTTCTTGTTATCTCCTCTATACTGCTCCAGCTATTTCCTCTTTTCCTTTTTATCGCCTCAGTTGCGTATCCTCTTTTTTCATAGAAGCTCCTTCTCTCTTCTTCCCAATTTGCCTTTTCCTTCCTGACATTCCTTTTTATTTCTTTCCAGCATTCTCTTGCAATCTCATTTCCCTCTCCCCTTTCCAGTTTTTCCTCGTATTTCATCTATATTCATTCCCTTTTACCAGCACTTACTCTCATTCTGTCCCTCTTGGTTTCCTCCCTTATCATGTATCCGGGTGTGCTCCAGTCTAGGCCCAATGTCCACCTTATATACCTTTCGTGCATTCTTTCTATTTTCTCTCTCTTTTTCCATCCCCACACTTCTGCTCCATACAAAGCTATGCTTGCTACCAGCGAATCGTATAACTTAATTCTTCTTATCCAGTTTCCTCCAAATAACCTTTTTCCTATTCCCCAAACCTGTCTCATTGCTATGGTAGCTTTCCTTACTCTTTCGTTTATATGCGTCTCCTGTCCTCCGTTCTTTTAGAATGTGTAGCCTAGAAAGCAGAATTCCTTTACCTCCTCTATTTCTTCTCCCTTCCATTTCCATTCCATTTTCTTCATTTTACCTCCTCCCTTCCTGAATCTTATTACCTTTGTTTTCCCTACATTCACTCTCAGCTTTTTTCTGTCGAAATATTTCTCCAGTCTTTTCATCATCCTCTTCATCTCCTCTTCATCCTCTGCTATAGCTACTATATCGTCTGCGTATGCTAACGTCCAAAATTTTATTCTCCCTACTACCACGCCTCCATCTTGCCCCCTCCTCATTGTTTCCTCTAAGTCTGCCAGCAATAGTATGAAGAGCATAGCGCTCAGCGGGCATCCCTGTCTGATTCCTTTGACCGTCCAGAAGCATGATCCCTTTTCTCCTTTCACTCTTACCACGCTTCTTGTCTCTTCGTACAGATCTCCTATCCTAGTTCTCAGCTGTTCACTAATCCCTTCTCTTTTCAGTACCTCCCAAATTTTTTCTGGGCAGAAATTACGTGAACTCTCCGTCTTTGTCTCCCTTTGTTCTGTTCATTATTCCTAATCCTTCTTCCTCTACAAACTCCAATAGCTTCCTTCCCTCTGAATTAATTTCTTTATCTTTCGATTTTCTTCTTTCTCCCATTATCTCTGTTAATCTTCCTTCTCCTGTTCTCGCATTAAAATCGCCTCCTATTATTATTTGCTCCCCTACCTAAACCACCATCATTTGTATATTCCTTTATCTTCTTTATCTTCTTTTCAATATCATTGCTCACATATACCGCTATAATTCTCCACGTACCTTCCTTTGTTTTTGCTATTCTTTCCACAATTCCTTCCTCCTCTCTCTCCTCTATTCCATCTGCGGCTAGTTCTTTCTTAACGCCTGTTATTATCCCTCCTTTTGCTCTTCCCTTCTTTCTTTCTTTCGTCGCTGACTGGCATTTCCACACATATTTATCCGATAACCTTCTTTTAACTTTACACCATTCTTTTTGCTCTACCCATGTTTCTAACATAGCTATTATATCCCAGTTTTCTATCTCTTTCCAGAATTCTTCATTTTTCCTCATTAATCCAGCTATATTCCAGAAGCCTAATACTGTCATTGTGTTCACCCTTTCCTCACTTTGCTTACTCCCTTCCTGCCCCCCGTTCCGCATTTCCTCCCTCTTTCGCCTATTCCTTATGCCTTCTCCTTCCCTATCCTCTTTCCTTTCCTTATGACTTCCGAAAATCACTCCTCTTCTCTAACTTTCCTCAAAATTTGAGGTTATATGCTTGCTGTCATTTACTGTGTGTTTAATAAATGTTAAATATTTTCCATATATGCCAATCACTGTGTAAACACTTGTGAGTTTGCCAGCCGGTTTCTGGCACCAATGAATGCCAGTCAGTTGGCGCCACTAATCATTGCGTGTGTAAACTTACCTTAACGATAAAAGTAACGATAAAAGTAACTGTTAAATTAGTTACAGTTACTGAAAAAATGTAACTAAGTTACCGTTACAGTTACCAAAAGAAAAATGTAACGCAGTTACCAGTAAGTTACCAAAAAAAGTAACTTGTAACGGTAACTGCGTTACAAGTAACGAGTTACTTCCCAACCCTGCTTTTATTTCTGTGACTCTGCTGTTGTGACGTCATCAGGCTGCATCAGCTGGCTACCTTGAATCAGCTGCTCGATTTCTGGTGCCTCGCCGTCACTGCTGTCCAAAGGTATCGTGATGTCTAAGCTCGTATCGTTATCAATGGGATCAGTTTCAGGAATAGGAGTCGAGGAACGGATCTGGGTATCAATAGATTTAATCGCCGCCTTCGTCTTGACGGGTTCGCGTACCGGTGTCACCTCTCGTCCCGCTGTCCCTTGGCTCGATCTCTGAGATGTCATTGTTGGAACGGATGAAGCCGTCTGAGTTTTTACAGGCGGTTTCAAGGTTAGGTTGTGACCGGACGGTACGAGTTCGGCCCGATTTTCGCAGCTATCTTCCCATCGAACGGTCGCCACTCGGTTTGACCTCTGACTACCGAGAAGGTAAGTTCGCTTATCGCCCCGATAATTAACCGGATGCTAATATTTGTTTCAGGATGACGTCCCAGGATGGATCATCACCCCTGTTCTGGTTCCCCGGATCCTCGTCTTATCGCATACCGGATCACCATATGTCTCGCTAATTAATATTATTAATGTACTAATACTCTTCTTTTTGTTTCAGGTTCCTGTCCCGGATGGATCATCGCCGCTGCTGGACTTCCCCGGATCCTTGCTTCATCGCATACCGGATCGCCGCTGGACAACGATGGATCATCGCCGACGGACAAGGTAAGTGGAAGGTAAGTACGCTCCAAAAAATTAGGGGATCACTTTTTCTCAGTAAATTTTGGTCCATTTTTAAACTGTGATTACTCAACAAATAATTAACGTAGAAAATAGTATAAAAAAAGGTTTTACAGGGCAAACTTTCTACTATAAGGTGTCTCAGTTCAATTTTTACTTATGTTAGTTTAATACTCAAAGCCGTAGTCAGCTTTGAATAAGGACGTATTTGAGATATCCAAAATCTTGAAATTTGCAGTCTTCCACCGCCTAAGAAAAAAATTGGCGAACATAATCATTGATACCATCTCAAAGTACGGACTTTGCACTTTTAAATTAAAAAAAAATGTCCTGTGCCGATTATTTAGCGAGATATCGCAATGTACATGCGCGTGCGCGCAACCACACACACACACACACACACGCACGCACGCACGCACGCACACATGATGTGCAAAATCCGACCGAGCAACCTCCTCGTAGTGCACATCGGATTACGCAAATGCCGGCGGTATCGTGCTAAAATCATTAAAAAAACAGGGGTTAATTTAAATTGCGATATCTCCCTAAATAATTGGCGGACAGTTATTATTATTTTTTTTTAATTTGAAAGTGCAAAGTCCGTACTTTGAGATGATATCAATAATTATGTTCGCCAATTTTTTTCTTAGGCGGTGGAAGACTGCAAATTTCAAGATTTTGGATATCTCAAATACGTCCTTATTCAAAGCTGACTATGTAGTACAGTAAAATTAGGTCTGAAAATGGCAAAACGGATTGACAAGCCAATTTTTTGAGGGTGAGTAGAGGATCATAGGAGATGCCCAAATTCACAAAGTTCCAACAAAATTTCCCTGTGTGTCAGCGGCCATCTTGAAAATAGGGATAAGTTTGGATATCTCAGCTCCTATTGGTCGGATTTTTTTTCCATTTTTTTGGTTTTGTAGGGAAAAATATTTGCTACAACTTTTGTTTGAAAAATTTTTTAATAGCTGTCAAGGAAAAAAAGTTTCAACAAAAAAAGTGCCGTCAATTTGAACATTTTTATTGACAATTATATTGCTCCCTGTTGGTTTTATAAAAAAAATATTCAAATAAAACTTGTAGAGGACTCAATTCTCTACAATTTTCGTATATGCGCTTTTGGTTTTTTTGATAAAACCAACAGGGGGCAATATAATTGTCAATAAAAATGTTCAAATTAATGGCACTTTTTTATTGGAACTTTTTTTCCTTGACAGCTATTAAAAAATTTTCAAACAAAAGTTGTAGCAAATATTTTTCTCTACAAAACAAAAAAAATCCGACCAATAGGAGCTGAGATATCCAAACTTACCCCTATTTTCAAGATGGCCGCCGACGCACAGGGAAATTTTGTTGTAACTTTGTGAATTTGGGCATCTCCTATAACCCTCTACTCACCTTCAAAAAATTGGCTTGTCAATCCGTTTTGTAGATATTCAGTGTTTTTTGAGCTAATTTTACTGTACTAACGTCTTTTTTTAGTAATCCGATTCCATATAGAATAATTTATATATAACCAATAAATAAAATTAAAAATTACAGGAAACTGCATTATGGGGTTTCTGGGAAATTGTGAGAAATTCTTACATATATTCAGAAAATACGAAATTTCTGACAAATTATGGCAGACTTTTCCAGCAGAATAAAAGCTGCTTAAATTGTCCAAGCTATATGTGTAAACTTATTGTAAAGTGGTATGATTCAGGTATAAGTATAATATGAAAACTCGATCAGAACAGCTGAACAGTTAATGTACAGAACAAACATTCAAAATTATGAAATGGAAAAGTTCTAAAACAGCATGCTACAAGATAAATTAATCCTAACATACAGTTCCGTAGTAGTAACTTCATTAACATTACAGTGACAATTAATTACGTGTATACCCTGGTAGAAAAGAGAGATTCCAATTGACTAAAGTGCATTTATTTCTAAAGTAAATTTTGATTTCTTTCAAATCGATTCTGATATAAATTAGACTTTAATCAATATCAATATTATCAATCATATTCACACAGTAGCTTCCCTCCATGATATAAATATTGAAAATATATATGTCAAATTGGTATTTACACTGCTCAACAAAATTAAAGGATCACTTAAAATGCACTACTTACTTAAAATCGTCATAACTCATTGTCAGTAAAGAAATATGGTAGCGTAATGATTAAAAAAGCACTTCAAAGAGGAAATGTTAAATTTTACGATAAAATCAATAAAATTTGGAGAATAAATTTCGTTCTCCCCGTACACTCCATCAAAGTTGAAGTTTTTTCTTCAATTTTGCAAAGTCCATTTTAAATTAGCGCTGTTTGTAGTAAGTTCTTCGCAGAGAAACGAGCTTTGAAGCATTCGAAATCTAAAGATTTAAGCTTTATAAGCGTTTTTCTGCAAAGATTTTACTACAAACGGCGTTAATTTAAAATAGACCTTGCAGAATTAAAGAATAAACTTCAAATTTAATGGCGTGTACGGGGAGGACAAATTCTCCAAATTTTATTGATTGTATCGTAAAATTTAACATTTTATTTTTAAGGCTCCTGGGTACTCGTCGCGGCCATGTTGGAATGTGAGAAAGAAGCAAGAAATGACACGTTGAAAATTCTTGCGTCGTATTTCCAAATAAAAAGATATTTGCTTAAAATAACACGTCAGGTAAAGATCACCTTAAATTTTAAATAGAACCCCCTATTTTTATTGCATATTCTTGTAGCCTTCGTCGAGACGTTTTCAAAGCATTATAGCAAAGCTCTCTTTTGTTAAGAATTTCCTGAGAAGAGTATGTAATAAAAAATAGAGGGTTCCATTGTGACCGGACGGAGGCTTGTCGCGGATACTAACCCGACTCGTCCCCGTATCCGCGAATAACGGTCGCCACTCGATTTTTGTCTACGTAAATCGAGAAAGATAGGAAATAAGTTAACTGACCCTTCGCCGGACCGCGCCAATTTTCCTTCTTTTTCTGTTTCAGGCTCTCCTTCCGGGACTGTGGATCGTCGCTGGACCTCGCATCTGTGGACCGTCGCTGGGACTACAGCTGTGCACCGCTGCTGGACTCTCGCCCCTCTGGACCTTCGCTGGACCGCCGCTGGATCTCTCGTCGCACTCTCGGATCGCCGACAGGTAAGTATTTCAGGAACCGGTAAGTTTCTTACGCGTGTGGATCGGTTTGCAGGAATTGCTTTGAATAATCGTGACTCGATTTACAATATGGGAAAATTATTTATTTTATCCCCTTTATGTTACAGGTACAACGATTAATTCCCGCGTTCGGATATATCGCTCGCGATATGCGAATTGCGATTACGAATGATTGGATAGTAATATCAACGATCGAATGTACTATACGCCTCGCGAATTATTAAGATAATCTCGCGTTGTGGTAAACGTATCAACGGACTATCGCGCCGCTCGCGGGTAAGTCCCCGGTTGAGGATGAGTGTCTCACAATGATCGACCGTACTCGGTGAGAACTCCCGGATGACTCCTCGATGCTCCGGTCTGGATGGGCCTCCCGGCGGTCGAGCTGGGTCCCCACTTCTCCATTGACACGCCCATCACCACGCACCTGCTGGATGTGGGCCTTTGTCCTCCTCGGCATTGGCTTTTGCTCGCTTCCGCGTTTCTCGATAATCGCTCACGGCTGTTTCGCTCGCGTACAATGGGCTATTCATGCATTCCACAGTTTTTGCATGTTTTTCGATTCTCGACAATTCGGCTTTGAGCACGTACGCTTGAAATAATATTGCTTATCTTTAAAATGTTGTTCGAGAACGTTCTCGCATCGCCGCTCGCTTTCACCCTCGAGAACTTACGATTCGCTTCTACCCGACGTTTCGTTTCCTTTAGATTATTTTTACGTTACCCTAATTTATTTAAACTATTTACAGTCAATGCAAACCTCATTGCATTCTGGAAACGGAACTTCGCGTTTACACGTATGAAGCTCTTCGTCATATACTGGGATGACGATCTCCCGACGCCGTCCGCACACCTGGGTCGTTTGCGACCGGTTTGTACTTCCGGTTTGCGTTCTAGCGGTCCGCTCGTCGGACAATGACGGGATCCACATGGTGAGCATCTTCGTGACCCACTGAGTCTAAATGTACCGCGACATCTCGTAGATTCCCCTTGGTTCGGGATTACGAGACCCGGTGATCGGATGACGTCGCGGATGGCACCGTGGGCTCTCCGGACACGGCTCAACCCCATTCGACCTTTGCTTCTCGCAGCGAAGTCGCGGTTCTCGATTTCGCGATCCGGTGGTCCGATTACCCCGGTGATCGATGAATCAGCTTTACAGTGGTCCCATGCACGCATCTCTATCGACAAATCATCTCGACATCCCTCGGACTTTGTTAATTAGCACCGGCTAATTAATTTCGCAATTAGGCGCGCTACCGCCCCTCTCGCAATCTACCGTACGCCGTAGTCGAGTTCTCGACTCGCTCGTACACGCCGCTCAAGATATTCGCGTCCACACGTTAGTTCGCTTTGTAACCCTTGCGACACCCCGTATATCCATACCGCTAACGATATCGAGTATCAATTTATCTCTTACGCTACGCGTCACACTGAATCGCTTGCCGTATTCACGAGATCGGCTTTAATCTATGATGTTGTAAATTACCACGCGATCAACGAAATTGTTTGACAGCCGTTAATCCCTTTTTACATGACTCGTCTCTGAATCCAAGAAATGAATTTACTTCGCGCCGTGCGCGTTCCCTTCAACCGGACAATTTACTTCACTTTTTCCCATCTCCGTGCCTCCACCTGATGCGCCGTCCCAGGTAAACGAAAGCATCGCTCGGATCGGGAAAGAGAAGGAAAACAACGTATTACTCCGAACACCTTTACTGATTTAATTTCCGTTGTGAAACGTCCTTTAATCCGCTCACAGACATATGTTAAGGTCCGTTTGACAACGTCTTGTACCTCATTTCTCGCAATTGCTACACCGTTGTGGGTAGGCCTTTCGGACCTACGCCGAGGTGACTTAAGGACTTAAGGTCTGTTTTACACCGCAATTTCCATCGCGTAAACTCAATATTCAATTCGCTGTATCGTTTAAATAAAACTTTGAATCATTTGATGATTCGTCAAGAAAGAAAATAAACCATTGTATTTGCGCTCGCTTAAAAGGAACCAAATAGTATTCTACGTTTTCGTCTAAAGTAAACAAATTTTCACCGTCTTACAGAGAACTTGATTTTAACCAACTCATTATAACCCCAAAATAAACGCTTATCAGTCTTTTAATATTCCCGTCGGGGAAAGGGTAGGGGAAAAGTAAATTACAATACTTTATAATTTCGCGCACTTATAAACTATCGCAATAATTCTAACCTAAACGAAAATTTTTCAACAGCACAATCGCCGCTCATTATCGCGCACCGTCGGCCTTGCCGCGTTCCGTGGAGTCGGCGTCTCCTTCCTGAATCGCCTGAAGTCCGCGCTTACGTACTCCGTGCAGCTTCTTGGGATTCACTAATGGCTTCGGCAGTAGCAGGTTTTCCAGGATGACCGGCCCTGGCCTCCGTGTGTCTGGCGTCTCGCGGATCGCAGCTGACGGCTGCACCATTTAAAAAATTTAAGGTGATCTTGATTTGACCTTGGAGACGCCACCCATGGTCAAACTGATAAGGTCAGCAAATAGATCTTTTTAAACCCTACAACTTTTGTATAATACACTTTTTCGAAAATGTCTTGTTTTTGAGATATTTTACCGGTTCCAGACTTTTTCCTCACTCTGTATTTATTGAAAAATTAATAAATATATTTTAAAATGTGAATCATAATTTTCTTTATGAAATGTAATGTAATACTGTGAAATATAAGGAAAAATCTAGTTAAATTATACTTGAAAGTTGAAAAATAATAATTTTTTTAAATATTAGATATAAATATGAAATAAAATATATCTTATATCATTTGAAATTAATATAATCTGGATATTCTTGATTCGAGAATGACGGCACTTACATCATATTGTCCCACGAAATTCAATCGCCGCCCAAATAAATTATCTATGTTCCATCACTTCAAAGGCACTGAATTTAGACAACTGCTGCTATACACTGCTCCGGCTGTTCTGCAAAATGTTTTTAATGAAGAATATTATCACCATTTTATTTTGCTACATTGCGTGATACGCCTTCTCAGTTTTGAAAACGTGGCTGAAGAAATATACGCATTCTGCCAAGAAGCTTTGGAGACCTACGTCAATATGTGTGAGCAACTATACGGAGAACAATTTCTTTCATATAATGTACATGGCCTTTTGCACATAGTCGACGATGTTAGGCAATTAGGTTCTTTGGAAACGTTCAGTGCATTTTGCTACGAGAACAATATGCCGGAATTTCGAAAATATATTCAAAAACCGCACCTCGCTCTCCAACAATTCTATAAGAGAATGTGCGAACTAAATGATTTTAGTTTTGCACACGTAGATAACCGTATCCAAATTCGTTGCTCTAAACCTCATGCAGAGGGTCCTCTAGTAGAACACATCCCTGTCTGCCTTTGCCAGCAATTTCGGAAGCTGCAAGTTGGAAAAATTACATTTTCAACATCCATGCGTGATAATGCATTTTCCTTCAAAATTCTAAGGTCTGCTTAATAACGAACATTGTACAAATGGAAAGAAATATTTTCTTCATTGTACAAAAATTTCGTACACAGGTTGCTTTACATGATGTCGGACTAACTTCCGATTTTGTAGGAGTATACCATTGCTTAAATCTGTCACACGCAGTCGAGGCAGTCAACTTAATCGATGTCAAAGGCAAAATGTACAGAATGCCGAAGTGGAGTGGTGTAGAAGGCCAAGAAGAGTGGGTTCTTGCAAATGAGTGGATATGCGTATCTCTACTTACATCCCTAATAGTACCTCAATATTAAATACAAGAAATTCTGAAGACAATACAATTATATCGACTACTCTTCCAAAAATAAAAAACTACACAATCCGCATAGAAATTCTATGTATTATTCACATTTTATTCCTTTTTGTGTGGAATGTTTATTTAAATAAAGGGCAACATTATTTCTTTCAACAAAAAACATGAGATTAACATTTGTTAAAAATAAAATGCAGTTTCAAAACATTACATTTTGTTGTTCATTGAAATCGTAGCAACATGGATAAAAAAGTGGAAGAAAAGAAAAAAGTTTTAAAAATTTCGAGTACTGGTAGAGTACTAAAACCTTCAAGAAAGTTGCTGACATCTTCGGACGATGAGTCTAAACGTCCCAAAAAAATTTAAGAGTAGTCAATCCATAAAACGCATGAAGCAGGAAATCGACCGACTACGACTGATAGCCCAAAAGTTCGAGAATACCGACAAAATATATGTTAATGCGTCAGATAATGATGATCCAGAAGTCACGTGTGAAAAAACGTAAGTAGATGATAATAGTATATTAATTATTAAATGTATCCATTCATTAATAATAAATTCAATTTAACTGTAAACTTCAACATTAAATAAACAAAAAGTAAATTTGAAATTTTTACTTGATAAGCGGCAAAGTAATATAAATATAAAATAAAAGCAATAAATACTTTATAAACATATTTATTTATTTTAGTAACAATTTTATTCATTTTTTTTACATTTTTTGTTAAGGAAAGAAACATTGTCTGTTCCGAATGAGCTCTCTTCCGGATTAAAAGAGACGAATCGAACTCATGCTACCTCTTCGAAAGTTAACAGCGCTGCCCCGATTACTGATTCGAGCACTGGTACAATATTAAAACCTCTAAGACGGGAACTGACATCTTCGGACAAAGAGTTTAAACGTCCAAATAAATCGAAGAGTGGCCAATCTGTGAAACACATGAAGCAAGAATTGAACCGACTGAATGAATCGGAGAAATAGAATATTCCAAATACATTAAAAAATTTGAATGATCCAGAAGTCATCACGTATGAAAATTCGTAAGTAGATGATAATAGTATATAATTAAATGTTTCCATTCTCTCCCTCTCTCCCTCTCTCCCTCTCTCCCTCTCTCCCTCTCTCTCCTCTCTCTCTCTCTCTCTCTCTCTCCTCTCTCTCTCTCTCCTCCTCTCTCCCTCTCTCCCTCTCCTCCCTCTCTCCCTCTCTCCCTCTCTCCCTCTCTCCCTCTCTCCCTCTCTCCCTCTCTCCCTCTCTCCCTCTCTCCTCTCTCCCTCTCTACCTCTCTCCCTCTCTCCCTCTCTCCCTCTCTCCCCCTTCCTCTCTCTCCCTCTCTCCTCTCTCTCTCTTCCCTCCTCTCTCCCTCTCTCCCTCTCTCCACTCATCTCCTCTCTCCCTCTCTCCCTCTCTCCTCTCTCCTCCTCTCCCTCTCTCCCTCTCTCCCTCTCTCCCTCTCTCCCTCTCTCTCCCTCTCTCCCTCTCTCCCTCTCCTCCCCTCTCCCTCTCTCCCCTCTCTCCCTCTCTCCCTCTCTCCCCTTCTCTCCCTCTCTCCCTCTCTCCCTCTCTCCCTCTCTCCTCTCTCTCTCTCTTCCTCTCCCTCTCTCTCTCTCTCTCTCTCTCTCTCTCTCCTCTCTCTCTCTCTCTCTCTCGTGAGTATTGCCTGTGTCACGTTGTTTCTTGTTCCTGTATTCATCGAGCATCTTTTCTGCCGTGAGTTGCCTGCGGGCCGTTTTGTTCCAGGTTCGTGCAGAGTTTTGGCTGCTTATCAAGATAGATGCACAATCTTTCATTTCCTGCAGCTGAATATTGGAGATTACTGTGCCTAAAAATCACTTCAATCTCTAACCTCATTCTTCTTACTTTGGGCCTTGCGAGGATTTCTTCTACGCATGTTCCTGGCATCTGCTTCATGGTTCTTCCCTGCGCCTTACTATCGCTTTATCTGATACGTCGGTTAGTGTTGATTCATCTGCGCATGTCTCTGGCGCGTCGCCGCGCGAATCACCGGCGTCTGCCTCTGGACTTTCCTGCGCCTCACCATCGCTGTATCTGATCCGTGCTTGAGTACTGTCGGTGCCGCGTGAATCTGGTGACCCCGTGTTGATCTCATTGTCTTGGATCGATATTCGGTGATCTATGCAGCGTATATGTACCAGGTGCTCTAAATCTATAGCAGGACTGTTCGAGTCGTGTGCTGGGTGTGGGCGCGCGTTTCACCCGGGTTGCGTTAGAGTGTATCTTGCTACGAAGACTGCTAGCGATTGCTGCCGAGCTCGCTTGTCAGTCATGCCGCTTTTACCTAAGGATACTCACCGTGCATCTGCTTCTCCGGGCGCGGGAGCTGCTGCTGCTTCCGGTACGCAGCTGCAGCCCACTGATGCACTCCTTCAGTCGATTCTTTCTAAACTCGAAGAATCAGATAAGAAAATTGCCGCTAGGCTCGATGAATCGGATAGGAAATTCACCGCCAGGTTTGATCAATCAGACAAGAAGATTGCTGCTTTTATGGACCAACAGGAGTCAGTGAATGTCGACTTCGCGCATAAGTTGGATCAGATACCTGAGCTCTTAAAAATCATAAAGGATCAGGGTGAAAGAATCGCGGCGTTGGAGGCTCAGTGCGCGCAGTTGCGTGGCTCTGGGCACGTCGAGCGTGGGACGTCGGCTTCACGGGTCTCTCGGACATCTGATATTATTATTTCTGGCGTTCCTAGTAGTTTCACTGTCACATCCGGTGAGCTTGTCGAGAGTGTTTTTCGCGCGCTCGGCATTCCGCAGCTGACTTCTGATGTCCTCGAGGCCCGTGATGTGAGAGTGAGTGACGCGTCCGCGGCGTCTGGCTCTGTTTCGGCCATTAATCCGCAAAAGGATACTAGTCGTACGAGATCCGTCATTGTCGCACTTAAGTCACAGGAAGTCCGTGATTATATTCTCGGAGCCATGCGCCGTAGACGCCGACTCACAGTCGGCGAGGTTTTTCCGGGTGATGTCCCCGGTTATATTTATGTCAAGGAATTTCTTCCTGCTGATACATATGATCTCTTGTGTAAAACTAAAATCAAGGCTAAGCAATCTTCTTATAAATATGTTTGGAGTAGAGACGGTAAAATATTTGTCCGTAAGGACCATAATCAACCTTCTATAGTTATCGCCTCTGAGGCTGGTCTGGCTGATCTCCAGTGACCGGTAAATGATGTATACTCTGTTCCTTCGCCGAATCGTCTTGCGATTGCTCACTTCAATGCTTGCTCCCTTCCTGCCCATCTTGAATCAATCCAGGCCTTCCTAGCGTCTAATTTCTTTCACATCATTGCAATCTCTGAGACCTGGCTCCATTCACATATTTCCGATGACCTTGTGCGTATCGCTGGATATTATCTCTTACGGGCTGATAGGGAGGGTAAGGAGGGGGGTGGCGTTGCTTGTTATGTTCATGATTCATTGCGGGCGCATGTCCTGCTTTCCGCTTTCTTCGATACTTTGAATAAACCATTTTTTGTATTTCTCTTGAAATTTTCCATTTTTTATTGATCAAAAAAACCCGGAAACTTTGTTGCGCACCTAGTATCTTATTCTGGACATTCGTAACGGTGCATGTGAACCTCTTCTATTTACTACCATGTATCGTCGGCCAAGAGCTAGCAATTTCAGTACATATGTTGATGCCCTTACTTCATTTATGCACAGTTATAAAAACATCATCATTACCGGCGATTTGAACTGCAATCTTCTCGTTTCATCATACGAATCTAATTACTTACGAGGCATGGTTTCACAACTGTCGCTCAATATTGTCGAGTCACAACCTACTTTTCACACTAGTTCTTCCCATTCCTGGCTGGACGTCTTCATAGTTGACAACTCGGACAAGGTGTTATCATTTCGTAAGTCCGACGCTCCTTTCATCAATGGTCACGATCTTATCGAATTGATTTACTCATTTGAAGTGCCGTCCTTCAAGAGTCGCACCCTTGTTCGGCGTTGCTACAAAAAATTCGACAAACAAGCGTTCACTATCACTCTCACCTCCATGTTATCCTCATCTTTTCCACGTGATTTCGGTCAAACGAGTCCCAGTGTTTCAGACCTCGATGATTTCCTCAACACCATTACCAAGGACATCACTGCCAGTTTGAATCTGTATGCTCCTCTTCATACTTTTAAAGTGACTCGTCCGTCAGCGCTTTGGCTGACTGAGGCTCTTACTCGAAAAATTAGGCATCGCAACCGGCTCTTCAATATCGCGCATAGATCTGGTGACATCCTGGATTTTCACATTTATAGGCTTTACAGAAATGATCTCACGCGTGATCTGAGACGAGCCAGAGAGCAGTATCACACGGATAAACTAAGCACAATTTCTGATCTGTCCAAGATGTGGCGCGAGCTTGCCAATATTGGTCTAATCGAATCACCTCGTTCTTCACCCCTTAACTTCTTCTCACGTGATCTTTTAAATGCCCATTATGCTTCTATCTCAAATTGTTATCCTTCTTGTACTCAATCCCAATTTTCTGACATTATTCTATCCATAGCACCTGGCGAACCACATTTTCATTTTTCTCAAATATCGTTTGATGATCTGCGCTCTATAACAGCTTCACCTTCCTCTTTTTCTTTCACTTCTGGCTGTGATCAGTTACCACTATTCGCCATCGCCTTGGCCCTCCCCCATATTGGTAATCTCCTGACCTCATTTTTCAATTGTTGTCTCAACTCAGGTCATTTCCCATCTCCTTGGAAACGCGCAATAGTACGTCCACTCTCCAAAGTCAAAACACCTCTCTCTCCTTCCGACACAAGACCCATAGCCAACCTGTGTGAACTCTCAAAATTATTTGAAAAAATTATTCATCGCCAAATCGTGGACTTCATTAATTTACATCACATCCTTGATGACAGGCAGTCTGGTTACCGCAAGGGTTATTCGACCCAGTCTGCCCTTCTGCGATTAGCTCATAATATCAGGAGTGGCGTTGACGTAGGTGAGGTACTGATTCTTGTTCTTTTCGACTTTAGTAAGGCTTTTGACACTGTCTCTCATCTTTTGCTTCTGACCAAACTTAGGAAACTGGGCTTTTCTGATCTAGTCCTCAAACTAATTTTTTCGTACCTCAACGGTCGTCTTCAAGCAGTGGTCGATTTGGAGGGTGTTTTCTCCGAGTGGCTATCTGTTACCGCTGGTGTTCCGCAAGGATCCGTCTTAGGACCTCTCCTTTTTTCTCTTTTTATCAATGATATCGGCGCGTTCCTAAGGTTTACAGAGCACTTGATCTTTGCTGATGACACACAAATTTATCGTAGGTGTCTCGTTAGTGAATTAAATACTGGGCTGCAACTTGTGGCGCACGATGTGAGTGTTGTCTTTGAATTTGCGGCTACAAATGGACTGACTCTCAATCTCAATAAATCCAAGGTCTTAATACTCGGCAGCAGACGTCACGTCAAGTAAATCAATCTTATCGACCTTCCCCTCATTTCTATTGGTGGTATTTCGATTCCCTATGTTGCTGAAGCGCGGAATCTGGGAGTCATTATGAGGTCTGACCTGTCTTGGGATAGCCATGTCACCCATATTTCCAGGAGAGTGCATTTTACGCTGTATAAGCTCAAGTTCATAAGAACTCCTTGTCACTTCAGCTACGGGTAAAACTTGTGACTGCATTGATTTGGCCTTTGTTGGATTACTGTTCTCTTGTGTACAATGATGTAACCGATGAGCTCAACAATAGATTACAGAGGCTTATCAACTGTGCGATTCGCTTCATATTCAATTTAAAACGTGATGAACACATCACGCCTTTTCGTCATCAACTGGGGTGGTTGTCTGTAAAAACCAGACGTCTGTACTTTCTGGGAATTGAGATGTACAGGATATCCCGCGGTATGTCTCCTAGTTACCTCTCGAAATCTTCATCAGGCCTGATTCCTTGATTAGACGATCGTCGCGATTGGCACTGGAACATGCATTTCAAATTCCTATCCATAGGACTGAGACATATCATAGGTCCTTCTATCTCGCAGGAATTTATCTATGGAACTCGCTTCCTACTGAGATTGTGTCCTCTTCGACTGTCACCGAATTTAAACGAAAGCTTCATAACCATCTCTTTTCCCTCGAGTCTATTTCCGTGCATGCTTCCACCTTGGAGTAATCAGATGTTTGAGCATGATTCAAATTTTAATTCTAGTCGCTTTACTCAGTTATTTACATCTAGTTTTAGGTTATTTTATTATAATTCTTGCGATTCTGTTTCTTCCGTTTGCGATATTGGTGTATACACCTCCTTGTACACCCTTTGTGGAGTTGCGGGATGCTTGCTTAATCTCGCTCACTTTTTAATACTAATTCTATTTCCCTTATTATGCTTGCGCTCCGTCCTCCGCCAGGGGTGTATCACCTACTTGCTGTATTATTATTATTATTATTTTGTTATTTTTTTTGTTACCGCTATGTAGCGATCACACAGCGTTCTTTTGTATATCTCTTGATTGCCTAAAGTCCAGACTATGGCATAAATAAACATCTCTCTCTATCTCTCTCTCTCTCTCTCTCTCTCTCTCCTCTCTCTCTCTCTCTCTCTCTCTCTCTCTCTCCTCTCCTCTCTCTCTCTCTCCTCTCTCTCTCTCTTCTCTCTCTCTCTCTCCTTCTCTCTCTCTCTCTCTCTCTCTCTCTCTCTCTCTCTCTCTCCTCTCCTTCTCTCTCTC